>NW_004798046.1:302200-303758 GCF_000002075.1 Aplysia californica | reverse complement strand
TCTCTCTCTCTCTCTCTCTCTCCACCTCCTTCTCCCTCTCCCCGTCTGACTTTCCCCCTCTCTCCCTCTCCCCCTCTCTCTTTCCCCTCGTCCAATTCTCTTTAAGCTTTCTGTTTACGATATACCATTTCTTCTTTCATTTTCAAATGTAACCCCAACTTTCTACCTGTCTACCTGTCTCCGTTTTCTTGCACTCATCAAGGACAGACAAACACCGCCTCGTACGTCAATACAGTTGTCCCATTTCGCCCGCAGTATCTATCCGGAGACGTCTCCGACGGAGATAGACCAATCAAAATATAGCTTTCTGCCTCTAGACCAAGTACAAATGTCTGGAGGGTTACAGAAGGAAGGGGGGGGGTGTCTCATGTTTTAACACATAGTTTGATATTTTGCTGTTAGGTTTGAAATTTTCTTGAAAATAATTTATTTGCGACAGTTTTAGTGGCTATATGTGTGATCTGCAGCAAACAATACGCAGTTTGACCTCCCAAAGCAGTGCATCTGTGTGCGGAAGTGCGTCTCCGAATATTTAGTTCCTGGGTGCTTGCCCGGAGACGTCTCCGAATATTAACTTCTGCCCATTCCGCCACCTCGTCGTCCGCGCATTAATCTGTGCGTGAGCAGCTCAACGCACAAGACAAGCACACAACAATAACTGTCTCTTGAGCTCACGCCGTCCGTTTGTCCGTCTGTCAGTCAGTCACATCAGCTCTACCCGTGCTGGTGTGGAATGAAGCGTAAAACTTTCCGTCATTTTGACTTGTGCGTCTCGGAGGTCAACTCGTCAGATCTGGAATTTTCCTGCATGATGTGAGTGCTGAAGGTGAGTTGACTGTTTCAATAGTCAATTTATGTGAAGCGTGCTGACAATATGAGTTACTTCTCGGATTCTAGCCCGACGGAAATAGATGCATTAAAAATTTATAGGTTGAGTTGTTACAATTTATTAGTATGAAATTATTAAAGACATGTAAAATTTGAAGAGAATGGCTTTGGTTTAGAATTGACAAATATGACCCTTTTGTCAATTTTTGGCTAATATCTCCATCTTTGATTGCGAGAGGTAACTGATTTTATCAACACGCTTCACAAATGGTCGCCTTTAAGGACAAGCGGGCTAACCCAGATTTCGGGAGTTTCCAGAAATCTTGACCTACATCAAAAGTGGGTATTGCCCTACCTATAGGAGAAGTTTGGTTTCATTGGTGTGTATATTTGTTTGGCAATAGAGAAAACTTTCCTTGTCTTTTAAAGAAATTGAACAACGGGCGAAAACTTAACCTTCGATTTTTTCAAAACAGCATTTTTTTAAACTGCCCCCTTGTGCTTAAAAGCTACCAAATACAGGACGGCTAGATTTAAGAAAAATAAAAGGGCTCTTTGGCAATGACTTTTGATAGTATTCTTCTTTATTCTCAAGTTTGACAATGTAATATGAATTGATTGTCTTAGTATTATGTCAGAAGAAGAAACAAAACCGTTTTACATCCAACGATAAATAAGCAACATTTCCTCTGTTGTTTCGTTGTCTTGTTGTTGTTGTTGTTGCTGTTGT
>NW_004798046.1:295682-302100 GCF_000002075.1 Aplysia californica | reverse complement strand
GGGTTCCTGGGGGAGGGGAGGGGGGCGTCTCCATGTTTTAACACATAGTTTGATATTTTGCTGTTAGGTTTGAAATTTTCTTGACAATAATTTATTGATCGACTATATGTGTGATCTGCAGCAAACAATACGCAAGCTTGACCCCCAAAACAGTGCATCTGTGTGCGGGAGTACGTCTCCGAATATTTAGTTCCTGGGTGCTCGCCCGGAGACGTCTCCGAATAGTAACTTCTGCCCATTCCGCCACCTCGCCGCTCGCGCATTAATCTGTGCGTGAGCAGCTCAACGCCCAAGACAAGCACACAACAATAACTGTCTATTGAGCTCACGCCGTCCGTTTGTCAGCCCGTCAGTCAGTCACGTCAGCTCTGCCCGTGCTGGTGTGGAATGAAGCGTAAAACTTTCCGGCATTTTGACTTGTGCGTCTCGGAGATCAACTCGTCAGATCTGGATTTTTTCTAGCTTGATGTGAGCGCTGAAGGTGAGTTGTGTGTCGTAATAGTCAAATGTGAGGCGTGCTGACAAAATGAGTAACTTCTCGAATTTTACCCTGACTGAAGTGTCTTTAGGCCATTCTCAAAGTGTGGGGAGGGGAATATTAAACATGTTCTTACGCACAGTAGAATTGTAAATGGGCTGATTCATCAATGTCATGCTCATAACTGAACTGCAACAGGAAACTGCTGCCTTTTCTTTCCTTATCCTTACTATCGTCATTTTTGCTCTACTGCTTTTTAAAAAATGTTTGTCACATTTTTCTGACCCGCTTTTTCTGGGGTGCCTTGATAGTCGAAGCAGACTTTGTGCTTTTGAGTCTAGAGAGGTGAACAGAGTAAGCCTGATTCCCTGTAAGGACTTCTTTGTTGACATCCACCCCTTGGCGCTCATATTACCTTATGCAGTTGCGAGCGCCGTAAAACCTCAACTAAAACTTTAAAAACTTAAAAGTAAATCAGTGGGATGTTACGAATTTTTGTTGCTATTTATTTTCAAACTTCAAATTTTGCCCCCACAGCGCAGATGTGCTTGTATTATACACTTTCTGTCTTTGTTTTGTCTCAAAAAGTCACTTTTTTCCTTTACTTTTATTACGGTAAACTTGAAAACTGCGCAGAGTACAATGGTGCTCTGGTGTGGTTTGCTTCTTTTTTCCTATCAAACATCTGTCGTCTTTATCACGCCTCCTTCTTTTTTGTGTCTGTTACTCTCTTGTAACACCTCTAATCTTTGGCACTTACATGACCTTATTGTGTTGCAAGTGCCATAAAACTCTAATTAAAACTAAACTAGCAGAATAGAAAGGGACCGACCAGGACAACCCTACCGTCGGTTGAAAAACGCCTTTAAAAAATTCACCGTCGTTTCGAGCAGAAAAAAGTCGTTTTGTCAGCCTAACCATTAACGAAAAGGCATGTTGTTCTGAAATTTGAATTCTAATTTATTTTTTAAAACTAATCGTAGTTTCTCTTTGATGTTTTTTCCACTCTAGCATGCAGGGTACCTGATCAGACTGTCGATTCAGTAAGTAAAACAGTTTGGCGCCATAATTTTAAAAAAGTCATTTTATTAGCTTTGGGCAGAGCTGAGGAATACGAAACAAAACAAAACATTTTTCTCCCTTTTTCCCTTGTTCTCGAAAAACAAAACATTGAAAAACTGTTTATTGTCTTGTAATGATGTAGCAATTAATAGTCTCATCCTCTTATCCAAAAATGTACATTCTATCGTTTATGGTATAGTTTGAGGTTGTCAATGCTTCCGTTGTTGTTGTTGTAGTTGTTGTTGTTGTAGTTGTTGTTGTAGTTGTTGTTGTTGTTGTTGTTGTTGTTGTTGTTGTTGTTGTTGTTGTTGTTGTTGTAGTTGTTGTTGTTGCTGTTGTTGTTGTTGTTGTTGTTTGTCGTAGGCTTATCGTTTTCTGGTATCGCCCCCTTTTTTTCCAAATTTGTATAAAACTGGGAGCTTTTTCATACCAAAGCGAGTAGGGCGTGTTTAGAAACCATTCAGCTGTTGCGCAGTAAAAGCTTTGAGTAATTTTGATGTTTAGTTTTAGTTTCAGTAAGAGTTTTTATGGCACTTGCAAAACAATAAGGTCATATAAGTGCCGAAGATTAGAGGTGTTACAAGAGAGTAACAAACACACACAAAAAAGAAGGAGAGATCAGAACGATTATAGATGCTTGATAGAAAAGAAGGGAGCAAACCACACCACCAGAGCACCCACCACCCACCCACATTCTGATTCTGATGTTCTTTGTCCCCAGGAAGAAGAGACTACGCAGTTGCGAGCGCCGTAAAACTTCTACTAAAACAACGAAAGAAGAGAAGAAAAAGCCGACAGAAGAAAGCAGCAAGCTGAAAGTACAGGACTCCCCGTCGGTCAAACGTCCAACAACACAGAGTGAAGGGGCGGCCCAGTCCTCACACAGATCTATACAACTAGAGAAGAACAAGATCAGAAGAAACCTGTGCACCATTCCTAGATTTACTACCTTGTAGTATACGCGCCAGATTACAAGTGTCGATTTTTAGCGTTTTAACAATTTTGATTAGAAATTTTGACCAGAATCAGGCCGTGCAGTGAGCTGTTGAGAAAAAAACCCACTTGTTTCGCGCGCTCATATGGCCTTATGCTGTTGCGAGCGCCGTGAAACCCCTTACTAAACTAAAACTGAGATTACAAGTGGGCCCAGTGGACATTCTGATGTTTTTGTCCCCAGAAAGAAGAGAAGAAAAAACTGACAGAAGAAAGCAGCAAGTGGAAACTACAGGACTCCCCGTCCGCCACACAACGTCTTACAACACAGAGTGAAGGGGCGGCCCAGTCCTCACACAGATCTATACAACTAGAGCAAAACTAGATCAGAAGAAACCTGTGCTCAATTCCTAGATCTACTACCGTATAGTATACGCGCCAAGTGGGTCCAGTGGACATTCTGATATACACAAAACTGATCTATTATAGTGATTGAGAGTGAGAGAAGGTTCCACTGAGGAAAAAAATAGCAAATAAACTAACTAACGGACGAACGAATGAACTGACTGACTGACTGACTGACTGACAGACTGACAGACTGACTGACTGACTGACTGACTGACTGACTGACTGACTGACTGACTGACTGACTGACTGACTGACTGACTAAGTAACTGACTGACTGACTGACTGACTGACTGACTGACTGACGAATGAACGAACGAACGAACGAACGAACGAACGAACGAACGAACTGACTGACTGACTAACTAACTAATTAAGTAACGAACTGACTGAACGACTGACTCACTGGCCAACTAACAAAAAACAATACCAAAACCAAACAAACTATGGCCATCTGTCGGAGCCCCGTGCTATGTGTCATACTCCTGACGACTCTGTCAACGACTGTGCGAGGAGCGAGAGAGTGTATCTTTATGACACACCGCCCTTACCGATCCACCGTCTCCACCACCTCATCTGGACAACCTTCCTCCTGGGAAAACAATTTCTCCAAAGACATCTCGCGTGGCAGAAGTCAGATCGACTGCGCGGTCCAATGTGGTTTGAGCGACGCCTGTCTGGGTGTGCGATGGGCGGTGGAGAAGAAGGAGTGTCATCTTTACAGACTGTGTAATAATAATTCTGATGACGTCTGCGAGGAGCCAGATCTGGGAGGAAATTCGGGCACCCCCAGATTTTTAATGAAAGTCAGACCAAAGATAAATCCATGTAGGAACAACGGGAGCTGGGAGGTGGAGGTGGATGCTGGAGGTGGGGGCGGTGGGGGTGGCGGCAGGTGTTCCTGTAGAGATGGGTGGGTGGGCACGTGGTGCGGCAGACGACCCAGCAGCTGCGGAGAGCTGAAGAGATACAGGTACCCCAACGGTTTTTACAGCTTGCTGTCCATCCAGTTACCGCGCCACCCCGGACCCATCATCCAGGTCAGGTGTGATTTGTTGGACTTCCAAGCGTACACGTTTATTTTTAAAAACAGAGGAACGACAAGCAAAAATCTTTCATGGACGGAATACGTGGATGGATTTTATCAGGACGAGATGAACTTTTGGTTCGGTTTGGAAAACATGCACAAATTCACGGACAGCGGACACAATTATGTGTACCTAGAGTACGTCTTCACGTATGACTGGAATTATAACGCTGACATATATAAGTACAGCGGCTTCAAAATCGGGGACGCAAGCTCTTCTTACTCAGTCTCCGTGGAAGGAAGCGAATTCAGCCTAGTTGGTGAGTACAACAAAACGTCTCGCGCTCGTTTTAGGGATTGCATCAGATTCATCAACGGCACCCGTTTCTCCACTGTCGACAAAGACAACGACGACAACCGCCTGCAATCTTGCGCCTCGATTAGGCAGACGGGCTGGTGGTTCAAAAGTGTCTGCAACCTTTCCTGTAACCTGCTCGGGCTGACTTACAAGGTCACCGATTTGAATTTCAATCAGGACAGTCACATAGGCGCCGTGCTCTCTGGTTCTGAAGCAATGAATAACTATCCTGGCTTAACGGAACTTAAGAAACACCTGGGTGCAGTTGTCATGTACTTTGTGGAATTCTGGTGAACGGAAAGTCATCTCTACACTTGAGTCAGTGACTCACAATATTACATTGATATATGGTCGTTTTTAAGGACAAGTGGGCTAACCCTGATTTGAAAATTTTAAATTAAAATTTTTAATTTTTTTTTTGTTGGGGGGGGGGGGGGGTTCCAGAAATCTTGACCTACACCAAAAGTGGGCATTGCCCTACCTATAGGAGAAGCTTGGTTTCATTGGTGATATGTAATATTATGTATATTTTGTTTGGTTATAGAGAAAACTCTCCTTGTCTTTTAAAGAAACTGAACAAGGGTCGATTTTCTCAAAACAGCGTTTTTCGGGATAGCCCTCTTTGGGTTCAGTTATGATGTACTTCGCAAAATTCTGGTGAATGAAAAGTCCTCTCTACTTTCTGTCAGAGACTCACAATAAATGGTTGCTTTTAAGGACAAGCAGGCTAACCCAGATTTCGGGGTGTTTCCAGAAATCTTGACCTACACCAAAAGTGGGCATTGCCCTACCTATAGGAGAAGTTTGGTTTCATTAGGGTGTATAGGGCCTACATTAAAATTGTGTTTGGTAATAGAGAAAATTCTCCTCGTCTTATAAAGAAAAACTAAACAAGGGTCCGCGAACTTTACCTTCGATATTCTCAAAACAAATTTTTGCGGGATAGCCCCCTTGTGCCTCAAAGCGACCAAATTAGATGGCAGAAGATATTCGGAGACGTCTACAGCGAGCACCCAGAAACCAGAAACTATTTGGAGACGTACTCCCGCACACAGATGCCCTGCTTTGGGGGGGGGGGGGGGGGATGCGTATTACTTGCTTCAGATCACACATATAGCCATTAAAACTGTCGCAAATAAATTATTTTCAAGAAAATTTCAAAGCTAACTGCAAAATATCAAATCATAGGTTAAAACCTATGCCCTCTGTAACCCCCGCCCCCATCTTTTTACTTGATCTGAAGGCTCAAAGCATTTTGATTGGTCTATCTCCGTCGGAGACGTCTCCGGATAGTTACGGCGAATTGGATCGATGTTCTCTGTGGTGAGGTAAAGAATTGTGTCTCGACGCGATGGAATCAGGCGCTCGTCCATTTGTTGGGCGTGTACAGTTACTGGTATAGCCTGAAAGCTTTTTCATGTGTCTTGTCTTTGATGAAAAATATAGCTATTTATCTTGAATAGAAGTCCAAATATTTCCAATTGAAGGAGGTCAAGGTCGCTTGGCTTCAGAGGTAAAATTAGCGAGAAAATGGCCGCCAACGTTTGTTTACTTACAACACCTGAGAGTCCTTGGAAACTGAAAATTTACTTTTTTTTTTTGGTGCCTTTAATCAATACATTTACGTAAAATCCACACAAAAATGTGTCTTCAAATGGACATAACAGTAAAATGTGTTGAGCCAAAAAGAGAACATTAGCAAAATAATTGCCCCTCGACCGAAAAAACCCCAATTTTTTAAAAATTTCATTATTTTGATGAACGCCTGATTTCACCACACTGCCTCACAATTAGAAGTTAAAATGTCTACAGTTGTACCGCAAGCGATTGTGAGATAACGAGAGAAAAGATTAAATCCTCATGACTGGAATTCTAGTTTCTAAATCAGACGTGTATTACCGTTGTCATATTATATGGTCGCTTTCAAGGACAAGCGGGCTAACCCAGATTTCGGGGGTTTCCAGAAATCTTGACCCACACCAAAAGTGGGCATTGCCCTACCTATAGGAGAAGTTTGGTTTCATTGGTGAGTATATTTGTTTGGTTATAGAGAAAAGAGTCCTTCTATTTTTAAAGAAACTGAACAAGGGGCAAAAACTTTATCTTCAGTTTTCTCAAAACAGCATTTTCGGGATAGTCTCCTTGTGCTATGAGG
>NW_004798046.1:293218-295027 GCF_000002075.1 Aplysia californica | reverse complement strand
CCCTCCCAACACCTTTCCACCTTTTCAGTTGCTTAGCAACAACATTGTTTATTTGATGACGCGAACGACCATTCTGCTGAAGGTACTTGTAATGTGAAAAGGATTTTATTCCTGGGCCCTGGTGCTAAAGTGTTGGGGGTTTTTTTGGTGCATTTTTTTCTTTCTTTTTTTTTTAAAGAAATGGAAAAAAAGTGGACAAAAAGAGGAAAAAATGGTGGAATAGGAAAGGGAAAAAAACAAAAAAACAAACAAAACAAAGCACAAAAAAACACGGGGGGAAATAGAGCTTAGTTGGGAGACTGGGGGTGTGGAAGAGATTCCTTTTTTCAAATCGAGTCAAAAATGACCGTGAACTCGTCGCACGCCTGTACATTAGCGGGCAGATGAGGGATGGAAACCTTGAGGAGTTCTGCCGTCACAAGATCTGGCATGTCCTCCTGCACTGTCTGCTGGTGGAAACCTCTTCACTTGTACCAAGAATAATCTCGTCACGGACTTGGAAGAAATCTCCGATGCCAAGACAGAGACTCCTATCACTACCTGTATATTTTTTGATGGAGCATCCATCGTCCAGATGCTGAAGCTGACTGCATTAAAGACATTTAAAGACCAGAGCATGCTCCTCAGATCTCCATCCCATATGGCAAGAAGACTGCGTGGGCAGTCTGGACGGTACGGCCAGAACTCACTGAGGCGCTGCTGCTGCTGTCCTCCGCACCACGTGACATGCCGAACGATGCAATGTCCATCATCCTGTTGGATGACCGAACCAGCAAATGCACGGACAATGCCACGGCCTGGAGGAAACTCTTCGCAAGGAAGAACGACGTGCAGCTGATCCCTCTAACGAAGGCAGCTTTAGAGGAACATGTCAAGAGGGGAGTGTATTGAGGTGGAAATGTGTGGGGTGAGAGTGAGATACTTTTGCCAGCACCAGAGCTCCCTCCACCAACCAACTAGGGTTGGCCAATGACTGGAGGACAGTACACACCATACTGGACCAGGCTACCCGAGGCAGCTCATAGCTGCATCTGCATTGGGCTGGTTTCTTGCAAATGCCATTTATCGTGTGTGAGGCTCTGCAAATACAAGACGACTGCCCTCTGTGTGTATGGTGGGGACTGCACAGGACGATGAGTCCTCAAAATACATGTACTTGTGACAGTCCTGAACCTGTTAACATGACATTGTTTATGTACATGCATCTTCAGTACCGATATCTACCTAGCCTCAGATACCAGACCATTGAAGAATGTCAGTATACACCTAGCCTCAGAAATTAGACCGTGTAGCATGTCAGAATTGTACCTAAGACATTTACAGACTTAAGACCTTTACACCCTTTTAATATGCTTTCAAAATTGAGTCGATAGTGCCGTGAAACACATACCCAATCAATCAATCACCATGCTTTCATATAATCATTCTTTTCAAAGTATCGTCTTCACTCTAATATTTTCCTAGATCATTTTATGTAACAGAGTGCGAAAGATAACACATTACGTTGAAATTGGTGCCATTGGATTGTGCATTGAAATGTGCATTGGATTAGATTTGTGCATTAGAATTTTAATTTGTGCATTTGATTTAGATTTCTGCATTAGAATTGTGCATTGGATTGTGAAATTGGTATCATAGGATTCTTTGCCCCCCAAAACATACATTTAGACTCCAAAATGAAGTAAATAGCAGCATATTTTGACCCACAGATAATGGCAAATGTAGATTTCAAATGGCGGCCATTTTGAAATCCAATATGGCAGCCCATTAGTAAAAATACACTATGAAGATTGTTACCATTGGATTCCT
>NW_004798046.1:292090-293118 GCF_000002075.1 Aplysia californica | reverse complement strand
CCCCCCCCAACACCTTTCCACCTTTTCAGTTGCTTAGCAACAACATTGTTTATTTGATGACGCGAACGACCATCCTGCTGAAGGTACTTGAAATGTAAAAAGGATTTTATTCATGGGCCCTGGTGCAAGTGTTTTTTTGTTTGTTGTTGGGTTTTTTGCTTGTTTTTTTTTAAAGAAAAAGAAAAAAAAGGTGGACAAAAAGAGAAAAACATGTTGGAATAGGACAGAAAAACCAGACAGAAGAGGTTGTTTGGGAGAGTGGGGCTGTGGAAGGGATTCCTTTTGTTCAAATCCAGGCACATTGTGAGGTGATGATTGTTAGTATTGGTCGCACAGATATATAGCGGGGGTTTTTCTCTGCACATGATTTTTGAGGTTTAACACCCCTCTTACTGCACTGCATTGTAAGGTATTCAAAAGCAGGACCTCCAAATGAACCATTCGTCTCCGATAGGGCAGAGACAAGTGGGTAGAGAGTCCTTGAAAACTCAAACTCCCCAAACGGTGAACGTTAAAAAAACACATACGTGTAATATTTGGTCGCTTTTAAGGACAAGTGTGCTAACCCAGATTTCGGGGGTTTCTAGAAATCTTGACCTACACCAAAAGTGGACACTGCCCTACCTATAGGAGAAGTTTGGTTTCATTGTTGTGTATATTTGTTTGATTAGAGAAACTCTCCTTGTCTGTTCAAGAAACTGAGCAAGGGGCAAAAACTTTACCTTTGATTTTCTCAAAACAGCATTTTTAGGGATAGCCCCCTTGTGCTTAAAAACGACCACATCAGTTGTATTAAATTTAATATCCTAGACGGGTACTGTCATGGCTGTCTTTCTTTGCGACCAATTGTGGTTGAAAGCAGGGTCGTCCACTCTTAGACCCAGCCTGACACCGACTGAACTAACGTTGAAACCCTTCTCGTAAAGTGACAAACTAACGTTGAAACCATTCTCGTAAAGTGACAAACTAACGTTGAAACCATTCTCGTAAAGTGACAAACTAACGTTGAAACCATTCTCGTAAAGTGA
>NW_004798046.1:286091-291990 GCF_000002075.1 Aplysia californica | reverse complement strand
TTAATTTAATTTTACTCTATCATATTTTATTTTATTTTACACTACTCTATCTTATTTTATTTTATTTTAAACTCTATCTTATTCTATTTTATTCTGTCTTATTTTATTTTAGTTTATTCTCTATCTTATTGTATTGTATTGTATTTTATTCTACTCTATCTCATTTTATTTTATTTTATTCTCCTCCATCTCATTTTATTTTATCTATCTTATTGTACAGTATTTTATTATATTCTCTATCTTATTGTATAGTACTTTATTTTATTCTCTCTTAATTTACTTTATTTTACTTTATTCTTTATCTTAATGTATTGTATTGTAATTTATTCTACTTAATCTCATTCTATTTTATTTTGTTTCATTCTATCTTATTTTATTTTATTTTATTCTCTATCTTAGTGTATTGTATTTTATTTTATTCTACATTATCTCATTTTATTTTGTTTTATCTTATTTTACTCTATATTGTTTTATTTTATTTTAAACTCTATCTTATTCTATTTCATTCTGTCTTATTTTATTTTATTTTAGTTTATTCTCTATCTTATTGTATTGTATTTTATTTTATTCTATCTTATTTTATGTTATTTTATTCTCTATCTTATTGTATTGTATTTTATTTTATTCTACTCTATATCTTTTTATTTTATATTATTCTACTCCATCTCATTTTATTTTATTTTATTTTATTTTCTATGTTACTGTATTGTATTGTATTTTATTCTACCCAATTTCATTTTATGTTATTTTGTTTCATTCTATCTTATTCTATTTTACATTTTTTTAAATTCTCTATCTTATTGTATTGTATTTTATTCTACTCTCTATCATTTAATTTTATTTTATTCTATCTTATCTTATTTTATTGTATTTTATTTCATTCTCTATTTTATTGCATTGTATTTTATTTTATTCTACTCTATTTTATTTTATTGTAGTTTACTTTATTCTACTCTATCTTATTTTATATTATTTTAATTTATTTTATTCAGTCTTATTGTGTGTTGTTTCTACTTTATCTCATTTTATTTTATTTTATTCTACTCTATCTTTTTTTTTAAAAATTCTATCTTATTTCATTTCATTTTCTTCTCTATCTCATTGTATAGTATTTTATTTTATTTTACTGTATCTCATTTATTTTATTCTATTTTATTCTCTATCTCATTGTATAGTGTGTTTTTTTATTCTACTCTATCTCATTTTATTTTATTTTATTTTATTCTATCTTTTTTATTTTATTTTATTCTCTATCTTATTGTATTGTATTTTATTTTATTCTACTCTATCACAATTTGTTTTATTATATTTTTATCGTACTATATCTTATTTTATTTTTACTTTATTTTATTTTACCTTATTTTGTTTGATTTTATTATCTATTTTATTGTATTGCATTTGCTTTTACTCTACCTTATTCTATTTCATTTTATTCTCTATCTTATTGTATAGTATTTTATTTTATTTTACTGCATCTCATTTTGTTTTTATTCTATATTATTTTATTCCCTATCTTATTGTATTGTATTTTAGTTAATTCTACTCTATCTTATTTTATTTTATGTTTTTATACTCTATCTTATTGTATTGTATTTTATTTTATTCTACTCTATCTTGTTTTATTTTTTATTCTATCTTATTTTATTTTATTTTATTTTGTTTTATTTTATTCTCTATCTTATTGCATTTTATTCTCTATCTTATAGTATTGTATTTTATTTTATTTTACTCTGTCTCGTTTTATTTGATTGTATTTGATTATATTTATTTTATTCTTTTTTATTTCATTGTCTTTCATTTGTCTTATTTTTTATTTTTTTAAATCTTATTTTCTATCGTATTGTATTTGTATTCTATTTCATTCTACTCTATCTTATTTTATTTTATTTTATTTTATTTTGTTTTATTTTATTCTCTATCTTGTTGCATTATATTTTATTTTACTGTATCTAATTTTATTTTATTCTCTATGTTATTGTATATTATTTCATTCTATTCGACTCTATCTTATTTTATTTTGATTTATTCTATTTTATTTCATTCTATTTTATTTTATTTTATTTTATTCTATCTTATTTTAATTTATTTGATAGTTTTTTCAGATCAAATGTACACATAGGAAATACAAATGCCACATAGCAAGTTCAAATGCCACATAGAAAGTTTCACGCCACATAGAAAGTTCAAATTTTCAATAGGAAATTTTAGTGCACGATTGTGCGTAACAAATTCAAATGTACAAATAGCAAATCCAAATGTAACACAATAGCAAGTTCAAATGCCACATAGCAAAAGCAAATATCCTCCACAAAGATTATTCAGCGTGAAAAGCATTTTAATGTGCTCAAACTGAGTTGACGAAAACCATAAGCAGTTTAATTTTAAGGTGACTTGATTCCCATTTTAAAAATCCGGCTCAAGGATGCTCCCGCGGGAAGAAATTCAGATAGGACTGAAGCAACTAGACATCAATATGCAGCATGGCTGATGCAGAACATTTAGCGGTATGAATTTGCCTTTATTGAGGAAGCTGGTAGCAAGCCGTTGACTTTATTTTATTTTATTCTCTATCTTATTGCATTTTATTTTATTTTATTCTACTTTATCTTATTTTATTTGTTTTATTCTATATTATTCTGTTTTACTTCATTCTATCTTATTTTATTGTATTTTATTTTATTATCTGTCTTATCGAATTGTATTTCATTTTATTCCACTCTCATCTAATTTTATTATTTTTTAAATTTTATTTTATTTTATTTTATCATGTATGAATTTATTTTATTTTATTTTTTTCTTTATCTTATTGTATTGTATTTAATTTTATTCTACTCTGTCTCATTTTATTGTATTTTATTTTATCTTATTTTATTTATTCTGTCAAATTTTTATTTTATTCTCTATCTTATTGTATTGCATTTAATTTAATTTTTACTTTATCTTATTTTATTTTATTTTATTTTATTCTGTCGTATTTTATTTTATGTCCTTTTATTCTATCTTATTTGATTTTATTCTCTATCTTATTGTACTGTATTTCATTTTATTCTACTCTATCTTATTTTTTTCTTTATTCTATATTATTCTATTTCATTTTATTTTATTTTATTCTCTATTTTTTTAAAATGTTATTCTATCTTACTTTATTTTATTTTATTTTATTCTCTATCTTTGTGCGTTGCATTTTATTTTATTCCACTCAATCTTATGTTATTTTATTTTATTCTCTCTTATTTTATTTTATGTTATTCTCTATCTTATTTTATTGTATTTTAATTTAGTCTACTCTATTTTATTTTATTTTATTTTATTCTATCTTATTATATTCTCTATTTTATTGTACTGTATTTTATTTTATTCGACTCTATATTATTTTATTTTATTCTATCTTATTATATTCTCTATTTTATTGTACTGTATTTTATTTTATTCGACTCTATATTATTTTATTTTATTCTATCTGATTTTAGTTTACTCTCCTTGCCTTTTAAAGAAACTGAACAAAGGACAAAAACTTTACCTTCGATTTGTTATTCTTTAACGGATGCCATTAATTTTTTCAAGTTTAACATTCTTTTATAATTTCATACAAAAACATTGTATAAACTCAACTAATAAATTTGACGTTGCAATGTCCATAGGGCTAAATTCTGAGAAGTAACTCATTTTGTCAGCACGCCTCACAAATGTATAAGCCTCACAAATGTATACGCCTCACAAATGTATAAGCCTCACAAATGTATACGCCTCACAAATGTATACGCCTCACAAATGTATACGCCTAAAAAATGTTGCGACAAAAACGGACAAAAATTCAAAAATTGCCCAACACGTGGAAGAGCGTCAAATTCTTTGATCTCGTCATAATAAACTTTTCCTCATAAAGTCAGGTAAAACATTATAAGGAAGTGTCTAGGTAGACCCCAATTGGGTACTAGGCAGTCATGGTGTCTGGGTAGACCCCAATTAGGTACTAGGTAGTCATAGTGTCTAGGTAGACCCCAATTGGGTACTAGGCAGTCATGGTGTCTGGGTAGACCCCAATTAGGTACTAGGTAGTCATAGTGTCTAGGTAGACCCCAATTGGGTACTAGGCAGTCATGGTGTCTGGGTAGACCCCAATTAGGTACTAGGTAGTCATAGTGTCTAGGTAGACCCCAATTGGGTACTAGGCAGTCATAGTGTCTAGGTAGACCTCAATTGGGGACTAGGTAGTCATAATGTCTAGGTAGACCCCAATTGGGGAGCACCAAGCCAACATGGCTGTCGTAGATCCCAATCTACCATTGTTTAGCTTTTATCAATCAACTGGCTGGGCCCCCTTTCGATGAAAGGAATGATCGGTGCATAATTAACATCAACTGAAAGTCATTGGTCACTACTGGAAGGGAGGAATTAATCTTGAGAGATGCAAAGAATTAGAAAGTCTAGATCTATAGCTCTCAAAACACAAATTATTGATCATTCTCCCAGTGTTTAACACTTTCCACCCACGAAGCACGCAGAAAGCGCAACATGACTCATCCCCACAGACGAGGATACAGAGGCGGCTCAAGCTACATCACACTGTGGGGGCAAAGTGTTAAAGCGAAAACGGGACATGTTTACAAATTTAAATTAACGGAGAAAAAGAATGCCTCACTTGAGGAACAATTAAAAACAAAAAATTAGAAAGAAGAAGAATTTGAAGTTATAAATATACATGTGCCATGTGCACTCTTAAAACATTGCTAATGTACCCTGTATATTTTGAAGTCATATGGTTGGGTGGTTTTGGAGTTTTAGACAACCAAAAATTGCCAAGTCCCCCCCCCCCCCCCCCCCCCAAACGCAAATATAAAGTGGGTCCACAAAGTGTTGACATTGCACTGTGGCCTATTTTTTTCTCTATTTTATTGTAGTTTCAAAACACAGCAAGTGTGCTGTTTTGTTTTAGTAGAGGTTTTTTATTATAGGCTAGTAGAGGTTTTATGATGCTCGCAACTGCATAAGGTCATATGAGCGCCAAGGGGTCGATGTTAAAAAAGAAGTCCTTACAGGGAATCAGGCTTACTCTGCTCACTTCTAAAGCTTCAACAGCACAAAGTCAGCTTCGACTATCAAGGCACCCCGATTTGACACAGCGGGTCACAAGAGTGTGACAAACATACAAACGAAGTAGAGGAAAAAATGACCCTAGTAAGGATGAGGAAAGAAAAAGCAGCAGTTCCCTGTTGCAGTTCAGGCACAGTTATGAGTGTGACATTGATGAATCAGCCCATTTACAATTACAATTCTACTGTGCATAAGAACTCGAGATGTTCATGCCCCCCCCCCCCCCCCCTTTTTGACAATGGCCTAAAGACACTTCAGTGAGTAGCACCGCCCCAGCAAGTGTGCATCTGTAGACGTGGTCACATCGTCACCAAGCACTACAACGGGAAATAAACACACTGAAATAGAGAAAACTAGGTCACAGTGCAAGGTCAGGACTTTATGGACCCACTGTATATATATATATATATATATATATAGATTGACGCAGAGAAAAATAAATGGACAAATTTGCCACCTTGGAAACACAGGTCCAGAATTGTTACAACAGAAAAAAAAAAACAAGAAAAATTACAGTAGGCTACTTCGGACACACAAAATGCCATTCCTTAATCTGCAGGACTATACTAGAGTGTTTAGTGGGGGGGGGGACAAGACCGCGAGACACATGATGATAGATTGGGGCCTACGAAAGACATGGTGGCTTGGTGCTCTCCAACTCTCTCTCTCTCTCTCTCTCTCTCTTGCCCTTTTTACTCCCAGTGGAGCATAGGCCATCAACTACATTTCTCCAGCTGAAGCCTGTCCTGTGCATCCTTTTCTAGCAGTTTCCATGATATTTCCACTTTTGGGGGGGGGGGGGGGG
>NW_004798046.1:274843-285991 GCF_000002075.1 Aplysia californica | reverse complement strand
ACTACCTAGACTCCATGACTATGCAGTCAGCATTGGACCCACTCATTACTTCCTTTAAAAAATTCAACCCAGGGTCAGAGTCAGAGGTCACAATCCAACATTTTTGGGGAGCACCTAGACACCATGACTACGTAGTCCCCAATTGGGATCTACCTAGACACTATGACTACGTAGTCCCCAATCGAGGTCTACCTAGACACTATGACTACGTAGTCCCCAATCGAGGTCTACCTAGACACTATGACTACGTAGTCCCCAATCGAGGTCTACCTAGACACTATGACTGCCTAGTACCCAATTGGGGTCTACCTAGACACATACATTAAAAAATCTGCATCATGGAGAAAATGGGATTGTTCCCAGCACTTCCTGCTTCTCACACACATTTTGTATACGCACATGACCTATGTCACAGCTCACCAATGGCACTTTTTAGTGGCAAAACTTGTTACAAAAAATTAATTTTATAGTCAACACTTTTTTGCACTAAAGATTTTCAAAACAAGCGTTCAATAAAAATAATGTGGCAATTAGAAAAAAAAACAAGGGACTTGCTTTTCTACGCTGTATTATATTGCCACAGTTGTTAACCTTTTAAAATCTTAGAAACCACCCACTGGGAGTTTCTACTAGTATTAATTAGGGAATTTTCTAGAATACAATGTACAGGTATTTGCAAAAATATTGATTTGTTAGGAAAAACTGATACAAGTCACAACTGTGCAAAAGTTGGGGAACCTATGTTTGATAGTTGAGGAGATATTTTAGTTTTAGTAGAGGTTTTACGGCGCTCGCAACTGCATAAGGTCATTTGAGCACTAAGGGGTGGATGTCAACAGAGAAGTCCTTACAGGGAATCAGACTTACTCTGCTCACCTCTCTAGCTTCAACAGCACAAAGTCTGCTTCAACTATCAAGGCACCCCGGAAATGGCGAGTCACAAGAGAGTGACAAACATACAAAAGAAGTAGAGGAAAATGACGATAGTAAGGATTAGGAAAGAAAAAGCAGCAGTTCCCTGTTGTAGATCAGGCACAGTTATGAGCGTGACATTGATGAATCAGCCCATTTACAATTCTACTGTGCATGAACGAGAAATGTCCCCCCTTTGGAGGAGATATTTACCGATAAGTTGCGCCACAAATGTTTGACTACATGCACAATAATAGCCAATGTCTGATTTCACCACAATGCCACACATAATTCTGTCACCGTGGTTTTATGCACCCATCATAATTTAGCAAAATTTGATCATTTATTGTATAATTTCTTATTATTTTCCTTTATCATTCTTTGTTAAAATTAACAGAATCGCATAATTTCACATTTTTGGGCTCAGCTTGCAGAATTTCAGAATTTTTCTTGCATAAAACGACGGGGACAGATAATAAGTGCCGAAGATCCGGTGTGTTGCTAGAGAGTACTATATACCAAGGACAGAAGGAGGAGAGACGAGGGCAACCGATGTTTGATAGAAAAGAAGGAGCAGACCACACCAGAGCACACGTGACACAAACACTCATTTGCAAATCAAAATTTATTCAAATATATATAGATAGAATTATTGTTCTGGAGATGAAGTATATAGATCTAATTGCATAAACAGAATTCGATATACCAAAAACACATTTGTATTATAGGAGAGAAATCATTCATCAGAGAGAAAAAGCGACTTAAAAGTCTTTGTTAGTCCAACGGTAGCGTCTGAGATCTGGGTACGTATTCATCCATGCGGTCCTTATCCGCTAAACTCACTTCATACAAATATAAAAATAGTCTGCAATAGCAAAGGGATTACTGAATTATATAACATGGCATTTCCACAAATCACAGGTGAGAACATAGATATATATAGAAATCGAATACTGCATAAATTTTCTAAAATTGTCCACCCATCTCCCCACATGTCGGCTAACACAGACCAGTCCATGTAGTGTTTGCTTAAGTTTTAGTAAGAGTTTTACAGCACTTACAACACAATAACGTCATATACGTGCCGGAGATTAGAGGTGTTACAAGAGAGTCATCATTGCGCGTTTCTCACCCTGCACCAGGATATAGGCCACGGACAAACACTTTCTCACCCTGCACCAGGCTATAGGCCACGGACAAACACTTTCTCACCCTGCACCAGGGTATAGGCCACGGACAAACACCTTCCACCTTTCTCTATCCAGGGCTAGCCTCTTGATGTTATATTCCACGTCTTCCCACTTTTCTGGGTTTTTTAATAGTAGAGAGTTTTACGGCGTTTGCAACTCTGTACATCTACAAGAGAGTAACAAACACAACAAAAAAAAGGAGGGGCGATAAAAACGATAGACGTTTGATAGGAAAAAAGAAGCAAACCACATCAGAGCACCCGCCAACCACCCACCCATGTGGTGCGAGTGTAGGGAGGTCAGACATGTTGTTCTGATCCTTCACAAACTTGCTCACACATGACGCGCAGAAAAATAAATATGGTGAAATGGTATGGGTTTAACGCCCCTATCAACACTATCAGGTTATTTAAGGGGCGGGACCTCCTAGTTTAACGTCCGTCTCCGACAGGACTGAGCCAAGTGGGAAGTTCGAGTAAAGTGTCTTTCCCATGGACACAACGTCAGACCGAGCTGAGGCTCGAAACCCAGAACTCGCAATCTCACGATTACAAGTCCGGTAGCCTAACCACTAGACCACCGACAATCTCACGATTACGAGTTCGGTAGCCTAACCACTAGACCACCGACAACCTCACCATTACGAGTCCGGTAGCCTAACCACTAGACCACCGACAACCTCACCGTTACGAGTCTGGTAGCCTAACCACTAGACCACCGACAACCTCACGATTACGAGTCCAGTATCCTAACCACTAGACCATCGACAACCTCACGATTACGAGTCTGGTATCCTAACCACTAGACCACCGACAACCTCACCATTACGAGTCCGGTAGCCTAACCACTAGACCACCGACAACCTCACGATTACGAGTCCGGTAGCCTAACCACTAGACCACCGACAACCTCACGATTACGAGTCCGGTAGCCTAACCACTAGACCACCGACAACCTCACGATTACGAGTCCGGTAGCCTGACCACTAGACAGACCCCGACGCCACCACAATGTGACGAGCTTTTCCACATTCTCCAAAGTGTTAAAGACAAGACAAAGTGGGTGGTTGGCGGGTGCTCTGGTGTGGCTTGTTCCTTCTTTCCTATCAAACATCTATCGTCTTTATCTCCCCTCCTTCTTTTTTTTTTGTGTATGTTACTATCTTGTAACACCTCTAATCTTCAGCACTTATATTATGACCTTCTTGTGATGCAAGTGCCGTAAACCTCTTACTAATCTACACTAAACCAAGACAAAGCAAGGATCTATAACTGCTTTCTTCTCCCCCAAACTTTTTCATTGTGAGGCAGCGTGCTGGAATCAGGCTCTCGTCAATTTTTGGGCATGTAGAGTAATTGGTATCATCTTAAAGCTTGTTCACTTGTCTTTATTTGGATGAAAAAATATCCATTTATCTTAAATACAAGTCGAGATATTTGCTAAAGAAGGAGCTGGGGATCACCTGTTTTCAGAGGTAAAATTAGAGAGAAAATGGCCTCCAAAGATTAGTTATTTCCTTAGCTGAAGAGTCCGTGGTAAGTGAACATTGACATTTTACTGCCTTTAATCAACGTTTTCTAGAAAAATCTACACAGAAATGAGTTCTTCAACGGGCATGAAAGGTGCTGAGCCGAAAAAACAAAAATTTGATAAAAATTCACAAACCAGCGGAAAAATGCAAGTTTCTTCACTTTGATTATTTTGACGAGAGCCTGATTCCACCACGCTGCCTCACAATTTTATTTAGTAGAGGTTTTACAGCGCTTGCAACTGCATAAGGTCATATGAGGGTGGATGTCAAAAGAGAAGTCTTTACAGGGAATCAGACTTACTCTGCTCACCTCTCTAGCCTCAACAGCACAAAGTCTGCTTCGACTATCAAGGCACCCCGGAAAGAGCGGGTCACAAGAGAGTGACAAACATACAAAACAAGTGGAGGAAAAATGACAATAGTAAGGATTAGGAAAGAAAACGCAGCAGTTCCCTGCTGCAGTTCAGGCACAGTTATGAGCATGACATTGTTGGATCAGCCCATTTACAATTACAATTCTATAGTGCATTAGAATGAAAAATCCCCCCCCCCCCCCCCCTTGGGAGTGGCCTAAAGACACTTCAGTCAGTGGCACCGCCCCGGAGTTACAGCAACAGGCTGCGTTACTGGCCTCTCAACACCGAAACAACTTCTGACAACACGCCTTCATTAACCCTATCCGTACGTCGTGTTTTACTATCATGTCCATAAATCTGTGCCACCACTTTCCAAAGAGGAAATTTACCCGTTAATCCGATCCGTACGCCTTGCATAGCAGTCTGTCAAAATGATTTTTTGAGAAATACTGAAAGTTTCAAAAAGATCTTCATACTAGAAGTATTCTAAAATGAGAGGAATACAACCGCGGGGGGTACAAAATGACCCCAGGGCGTACGGATAGGGTTAACAACAAAGTACAAATTGTCACTGGCATCTCAATCATACCCCCCCCCCCCCCCCCGAATACACCAGTACTATAATACATCACAAACAACATACTAGCTCTTGTATCCAAGTCAAAAAGTAATTTAAAAAATAAAAACAAAATAGATTTGTGGGATTATATGAGACAAGTTCGTTCATGACACATCAAGCAAAATTTACTCTAGCGTATATATTTTAAATGTATATAAAAACGTTGTAAGAGATATACAAAAGTTTGTGCCAAAATCTATAGGCCTAACTGTTGGCAGTACTGGGGTCACAAGATGTTAGGTTATTTCGTTACCATCTCCGACTTCAGCCACAACTCCAACAAAATAATTCCAGCTCTCTTGACAAAAGGAACAAATGTGTCATGACACGTGGAATCAGGCGCTCGTCAATTTTGGAGCATACGAGGTTATTGGTATCATCTTAAAGCCTGTTCATTGGCCTTCCTTTTAATTAAAAAACTATTGATCTACCTTGCAAAGAAGTGGAGAATATTTGCTATTGAAGGAGGTCAGGGTCGCCTGGTTTCAGAGGGAAAATTATCGAGAAAATGGCTGCCAAACTTTGGTACCTTCCATAGCCTAAGAGTCCTTGGAAACTGAACATTTACATTTTTTGTGCCTTTCATCAATGTTTTTCAGTAAAATCCACACAGAAATGTGTTTTTAGATGGACATAAAAGGTGTAGAGCCAAAACAAAAAAATTAGAAAAAAATTGCCCAGGGGCCAAAAACAGGCCAATTTCTTTGGTTTCAATATTCTGACGAGCGCCTGATTTCACCACGATGCCTCACACATATACTCCCTGATACATACAAAGGAAAGAAATGAATGAAGCTACAGCATGAAGCACACTTTTGCCATAACTTCACACTCTACGTATGCACATGTATGTGTATTCGTCATTGCAGTCCGCTATCCACGTACGGTACACAATTTGAAAACTCCAGTCTTTAAGGTATTTGATCTAAGCACAAGAACCTTAAAAATCAGCTCTCACGTTTTACTTTGCATCAATAATTTGGGACAACTTAAACATAAATTGTAAAAATCAAGAGGCTAAAACATGTATTAGACTAATAAAAAAGTTTGGCTTTTTTCACATTTTCTCTAAAGCACCTGAACGCTCCATACGCTATTAGAAGCGAAATGCATAGACGATATATCATATACATTATATATATATTCAAAGTTGATCAATTCTCATGTAACAAAAAACAACAACAACACATAGCAATACAAAATTGTTCACAAAAATATCTCTTACCGGTACAAAAAAATGTATATATATATAATATATCTATCATTTGAAACAGGGCTCTGCGTAAAGCACTTTGTTGGCAAGCTGCTCAGATGTACTAAGCCCAACGTTAGGAGAGTTCAACAAAACTGCAGTTTCTTAACTCTTTAAGCCCGCAGTTTTAGCTCCACCATTCCCCGCAGGTTTTAATTCTACAGTCACCTAAACCTGGTGAACTATACAGTCACCTAAACCTGGTGAACTATACAGTCCCCTAAACCTGGTGAACTATACAGTCCCCTAAACCTGGTGAACTATACAGTCCCCTAAACCTGGCGAACTATACAGTCCCCTAAACCTGGCGAACTACGTCAAGTTGTAACCCCAAGAGCTGCCACCAACTTCTAAAGAGCGGAAACAAAGGGCAAGTCATTACTAAAAAACAACTTGGTTCGGGAATAGTTCCGAAAAACAAGCACAAATTAGAACTAAGAGAAATGAACCAGTTGTCACTGGCACTGGATGCTCCCAGCGTCTGATGGGGAACACGGTTTAGTTTTACGTTATAGTAGAGGTTTTACAGCGCTCGCAACTGCATTAGGTTATTTGAGCGCCAGAAGATTAGACGTGTTACAAGAGAGTATGTAACAAATATAAAAAAGAAGAAGGGGAGATAGGAGATAAGGTCGTGGGTTCGAATCCCGTCAGGGACCCGACGTTGTGTCCTTGGGAAAAGCACTTTACACGGATTTCCCTCACTTCACCTAGATGGGAATGGGTACCCGGCTATAGACAGCGAAAGATCTTGTCAGTTGTTAGTGTTTGAGCGCTTAATCAACTACTTGCACTGTATGCTTCCCGGGAAGCTGAGAATGTTTCGGAGTGTTCTATGGTCTGCTGGGGTAATAATATAGTGTAAAGCGCATAGAGCCTGCTGTTGAGCGGGGTTATGCGCTATACAAATGCTATTTATTATTATTATTATGATAGGATAGAGGCTTCATAGGAAAGAAGATGCAAACCACACCAGAGCACCCGCCAACCACCCACAGTTAATCTGCAGTACCCGTTGCGACGCGACGGAATCAGGCAAATGGAGAAATATGTGTCAGCACGCGACGGAATCAGGGAAATGGTGAAATACTATGAGTTTAACGCCCCTATCAACACTATTAAGAGGCGGGGCCTCCTAGTTTAACGTTCTTCTCCGAAAGGACCAAGCCAAGCGGAAAATTCTTGTAAAGTGCCTTTCCCAAGGACACAACATCAGACCGAGCTGAGGCTCGAAGCGGTGGAATCAGGCGCTTGTCAGTTTTGGAGTATACGGAGTTTATGGTATCATCTGAAAGCTGACTTATTTTATTTGCCTTATTTCTAATGAAAGAAATATCCATTTCCCTTGAATAGAACTAAGATATTTGTGATTGAAGGAAGTGAGGTCGCCTGGTTTCAGTGGTGAAATTAGCGAGAAAATGGCTGCCAAATTTTGGTAACTCCAATAGAATCTAGCTGAAGAGTCTTGAAAAACTGAAATATGACATATTTTGCGCCTTTAATCAATTGTTTTTCAATAAAATTCACGTAGAAATGCGTTTTTATATGGACATAACAGAGGTTAAGTTGAAAAAACAAATTTCGATAAAAATTTCCAAACTGGTGGCAAAATGTCTATTTCTCCGATTTCGTTATTTGACGAGCGCCTGATTTCACTACCCTGCCTCACATATTTTGTTCAAATTTCAAATTCTAAATTTAAAAAAAAAAAAGCAATCAAAACTACATAACCCGGGTACATTTGTCAAAAGACTGACACCGTTTTTCCTCCACATTCCTGAACATTTTGCCTTTGGGCGACCTACATCTGGACAGCTTGCCCGCGATTGGAAAAGTTTGAATGAGCAACAACAAAGCCAAACAATTTGACAATGTGAGGACACAATTTGACAATGTGAGGACACAATTTGACAATGTGAGGACACAATTGACAAGTATGAAGACACAATTTGACAATGTGAGGACACAATTGACAAGTATGAGGACACAATTGACAATGTGAGGACACAATTTGACAATGTGAGGACACAATTGACAAGTATGAGGACACAATTGACAAGTATGAGGACACAATTTGACAATGTGAGGACACAATTTAACAATGTGAGGACACAATTGACAAGTATGAGGACACAATTTGACAATGTGAGGACACAATTTGACAATGTGAGGACACAATTTGACAATGTGAGGACACAATTGACAAGTTGAGGACACAATTTGACAAGTTGAGGACACAATTTGACAAGTTGAGGACAGGACAGGTGGCCCAGAGCCACAGAAAGATGTTTGTGAGGTTTGTTAGGGCAAAGAGATGTACATCTACAACTCATAGCTCGTTCAGATTTTTGTTAGTAAGAATTTTATGGCACTTGCAACACAATAAGGTCATATATAAGTGCCGAAGAAAAGATTACATGCTACAAGAGAGTAACATACACAAAAAAGAAGGAGGGGAGATAAGGACGACAGATGTCTGATAGGAAAGAAGGAGGGGAGATAAGAACGACAGATGATAGGAAAGAAGGAGCTGGTTCAGAGCTGGGACCAAAACAAAACACACAGGAACAACTGTGGGACACAAAGGAAGTACGAACTACCAGTGACACCCTCCAACCACCCGCTTGGGCAAGGCGAGCATTCACAATACCCATATTACATATATATCCATTTCTGAAAGTGAAAGTACGTCTCTCCTTTGGAATGTATAAAAGCTTTGACATTGAACTGTCCTCGTGGTTTTATGTACTCCGCATAATTTAATTTAGCAAAATTTGATCATTTTTTGCATAATTTCTTATTATTTTCCTTTATCATTCTTTGTTAAAATTAACTAAATCGCATAATATCACATTTTTGGGCTCAGTTTGCATAATTTCAGAATTTTTTTTGCTTAAAACTCAGGGACAGATTGAAGTAGGCAGCTTCCAAACCGGTGTGCCCAATATTGGCCAAACTCAGAGACATACCGGTGTGCCCAATATTGGCCAAACTCAGAGACATACCGGTGTGCCCAATATTGGCCAAACTCAGAGACATACCAGTGTGCCCAATATTCCTCGGGCTTGAAAAGAACCATCCACTGACCGAATGTTGCTGTGCGACAGGAATCAGGAAGTCACAACACTGTTCTCTCGCTCCAGGCACTTCGCCGATATTTCCACCGGGAGTCAACGCCCATATTTGCCGGCGTAGTCAAAGCTGATATTTCCGGGCGTCGTCAACGCTAATATTTCCGGATGTCAAAGCCGATATTTCCGGATGTCAAAGCCGATATTTCCGGATGTCAAAGCCGATATTTCCGGATGTCAAAGCCGATATTTCCTGGAGTCAAAACCGATATTTCCGGGCGTCAACGTCTCTATTTGCAGGCGTCGTCAACGCTGATATTTCCGGGCATCTTGTGTGTATGTCCCACACACTACACACGTCCCTCTCTCCGACACACATCAATCAGTTCTCCCCTCCACACACCCACGCACACACACAGAGCCGCACAGCGTCCCTCACACCAAGTTGGCGTCCTTACACATGCCGTAGAAGACAGACTTGGTGTTCTCCAAGAGCTTGGCCGGCGTGTCCAGCTCAATTATCTGCCCCTGATCCAGGACCATGATTCTGTGGACGAGCGAGACCGGGGGGGGGGAGAGGCGGTTTAGACTAAGCTTTAGTTCACCTTTTTTTGATAGTTTTAGAAAGAGTTTTACGGCACTTGCAGCTCAAATAAGTCATTAGCAAGACAGGGGAGATGGTTTCGACTAAGATTTAGTTCACTTTTCAAAAGTTTTAGTAAGAGTTTTACTGCACTTGCAACACAATAAGGTCATATAAGTGCCGAAGATTACAGGTGTTACAAGAGAGTAACAAACATTTAAAAAAAGGAGGAGAGATCAGGGCGATAGATGTTCGATAGGATAGAAGGAGCAAACCACACCAGAGCACCCACCAACCACCCACAGTTTACTTTTAGTACCAGTTTTACGGCATTTACAGCACCAATAGGTCATGACCGAGACAGGGGAGATAGTTGGGGAGCCACGGAAAATCTTCTTCTCTAAAACTGTCTCCTTTCACCTCCTTTCCTGCTCTCTAGCACTGTTCTGTCGACTGCTTTCGTCTCCTCTTTCTGCCCCCACCCCCTTTGCCCCCTCCTTTGGGCTCCTGACTCTTTCTGCTGCCTTTCTACTGCTACTCCTTGACTCCTTCTTACTGCTGTCTTTCACCCACACCCCTGATCTTCTGGTAGGAAAGATCTACACCTAGCCTTCTCGGACAAGGGTGAAAAATATCGGAGGACCCATGTGCAAGTTGCCCACGTTCAAGATCCCTTGGTGGTCAAAAATCGATAAAAGTAGGCTTCAGCCGCCACCAGTGCAAAATTCAAAATTTCCTACCAACTGAAAATGTTTGGTGTGTCCCGTGTGCTCATTTGACTGTACGCAGTTGACGACGCCGTAAAACTTACCCCCCAAAAAAGAAAATAAAAATACCACCCACCAACCTGTCATAGTCCAGTATAGTGTTGAGCCTGTGAGCACCCACCAACCACCCACCAACCACCCACCTGTCATAGTCCAGTATAGTGTTGAGCCTGTGAGCACCCACCAACCACCCACCAACCAACCACCCACCTGTCATAGTCCAGTACAGTGTTGAGCCGGTGAGCACCCACCAACCACCCACCTGTCAAAGTCCAGTAAAGTGTTGAGCCTGTGAGCACCCACCAACCACCCACCAACCACCCACCAACCACCCACCAACCACCCACCTGTCATAGTCCAGTATAGTGTTGAGCCGGTGAGCTATAGTGAGCACTGTGCAATCTTTGAACTCGGACCGTATGGTCTTCTGGATGAGGTCGTCTGTCTCCATATCCACGGCCGCTGTTGCCTCGTCCAGAACCAGGATCTTCGTCTTCCGCAGGAGGGAGCGCGCTAGGCACACCAGCTGTCTCTGGCCAACACTGTCGCCAACAGATATACACGCTTGATACACATGGCTATTTAAACCTATCTATCTATCTATCTATCTATCTATCTATCTATCTATCTATCTATCTATCTATAAATCTATGTACTTCCATGATAGACCATAGTTTCTCCTACGTATATTCTGCTCACTTTCTCTGTATCCTTCTCTCATTCACCCAAAATCATCAATCTCTCGCCGGTTTGCTATCCTTCACCCCCTCTCAAGCATTTTGTCTATCAACGTCTCCCTAGTCTGACCATAGATAAGGTGTTCTGTAACAATAGACCATTGTGGAAACGGATGAGGGAGAGAAGATG
>NW_004798046.1:271764-272937 GCF_000002075.1 Aplysia californica | reverse complement strand
AATAATAACAACAACAATAATAACTATAATATCCATTTGATAATAAAAATCAATTTGATAATAGTAAAAATAACAACATTAATTTGATATAACAGTAAACTAAAAACATTAAAACTCTGATGCTTTTTTTTAAATCTAAGCAAAAATTTCCCTGTCCGTTTTGGTGTGTTTTATGAAAAATCTCTCCGAGAACCTACTTGAGGTAAGATGGTGATTTTGCTGCGGAGGTCGTGCAGTCCGATGTCACTGATGGTGTTGCTGTCGATGATGATGCTGCCGCTGGCTGCTTCAATCAGGCGGAAGAGCGCCACTGTCATGGAGGATTTGCCTGCTCCTGTACGGCCCACAATTCCAATCTGGCAGAAAAAGTCAACAATCAAAATAGTAATAGTAATAGTAATAGTAATAGTAATAGTAATAGTAATAATAATAGTAATAGTAATAGTAATAGTAATAATAATAATAAAAATAATAGTAAGGCTGCTCTCCTTGGCCCACATAGACCATTTAATGCGTTGTTTTTTCAATGTATTTCATACGGGGTGTTGTCCCAACTTGTTCTCTTTTATTTTTTCTCACTTTATCCCTCCTTCTTGTGAATGTTTTCCTGAGGTATTCCATCTCGCACACATTTCTACAGACTTGATTGTTTGTCAGCGTGTTCCTGCAGTTCAGTGTTATTGTTATGTGCACAGTAGACTTTGATCGTCTGCCAACAGTATTTCATTTAGAATTTAAGTTCTTCGGATGTGGGCTTGCTTCTTTCGTCATACGGCCATCTTGTGTGAAGATGCTTTCCAAATATTCAAATTCCTCTACTTGTTGGCGTTGTTCCATCAATAAGAATGTTGAGTTTCCCTGGGTTTCTGCTGACCTTGACAACTTCTGTTTTTGAGATGGAGATTTTCCTGTTCAGGTGTTTACACTCCTCATTTAGTTTTGTGCTGTGTGTTTGTAATTCCTCATTTAGTTTTGTGGGGTGTTTTTGTAATTCCTCATTTAGTTTTGTGCTGTGTTTTTGTAATTCCTCATTTAGTTTTGTGTGCTGTGTGTTTGTAATTCCTCATTTAGTTTTGTGGGGTGTTTTTGTAATTCCTCATTTAGTTTTGTGCTGTGTTTTTGTAATTCCTCATTTAGTTTTGTGTGCTGTGTGTTTGTAATTCCTCATTTAGT
>NW_004798046.1:262411-263965 GCF_000002075.1 Aplysia californica | reverse complement strand
AGTACATTTTACAGGAAAGTACTTTTACTGTACTTAAGTACATATTTTAGAATGTACTTAAATTTGTACTTAAGTACCTTTTTTGGTGGTGTGGTGGTGGTGGTGGTGGTGGTGGTGGTAGTAGTAGTAATAATAATAATAATAATATGAGAGGAAGAAATGAGGACATTTTAATAATAATAGACAGACAGACAGACAGACAGACACACACACACACACACACACACAGACACATGGACACAAACACACACTCACACACACAGACACACACACACACACACACCTTGAACAACCCCCAGTCCTCCATAGACCCCTAGGTACATATCATTCTTGTCCTGGTATTGGCTTGTGTTGACAGACTCACACACACACACACACACACACACACACACCTTGAACAACCCCCAGTCCTCCATAGACCCCTTGGTACATATCGTTCTTGTCCTGGTATTGGCTTGTGTTGACAGACTGACAGACAGACAGACACACACACACACACACACACACACACACACACACACACACACACCTTGAACAATCCCCAGTCCTCCATAGACCCCTAGGTACATATCGTTCTTGTCCTGGTATTGGCTTGTGTTGGACAGACTCAGGTTATTCAGAACGGGATCAGCCGTCCAATCAGACAGCCAGATACTCGAGTAGACGCTGGCCGCTTGGTAGCCCGCGAAGAACGCCAGGAAGGAACAAGTGGCCAGGAGACCGATCGCTCGGAAGTAGTCCATAAATACTGCAAACTTCACCTGTGAACAAAGTCAGGGAACTCAGAATATCTGAGAGACAGCGTGGTGAAATCAGGCACTCGTCAAAATAATGAAAACCAAGAAAACGGCCAGTGGTGTTTTTCTAATTTTCTTGTTTTTGGCTCAACACCATTTAGTCCATTCAAAAACACATTTCTGGGTGGGTTTTACTGGAAAAAACGGTGATTAAAGGCACAAAAATGTAGATTTTTCAGTTTCCAAAGACTCTCAGACTATGAAGGTTACCATACTATGGCAGCCATTTTATAGCTAATTTTACCTCTGAAACCAGATGACCCTGACCTCCTTCAATCGCAAATATTTCGACTTGTATTCAACCTACCGCAGTGAATACTTTTTTCACCAAAAGGAAGGCCAATGAACAGTCTTTAAGATGACACCAAAACCCCATATGTCCAAAAATTGACGAGCGCCTGATCCCACCGTGTCATGACACATATAATGATCGTAGATATAATTACGCCGTTATTCCCACTATTTACATCGTTTAGGGAGTGGCCAGCTGATTTTGTTTCATTTTAGTAAGAGTTTTACGGCACAATAAGGTCATAAAAGTGCCAAAGATTAGAGGTGTTACAAGTGAGTAACAAGTAACAAACACAACAAAAAAAGGAGCGGAGAAAAGGACGATAGATGTTTGATAGGAAAGAAGGAGCAAGCAGACAGACACACAGATACACACACACACACACACACACACAAGTGTTTATACCTTCCCCGTCTCCGCCTTCTCTTCCTCGATCAGTCTATCCCCCGGTCACACACACACACA
>NW_004798046.1:259992-261270 GCF_000002075.1 Aplysia californica | reverse complement strand
GGTTATAGAGAAAACTCTCCTTGTCTTTTCAAGAAACTGAACATGGGGCAAAAACTTTACCTTCGATTTTCTGAAAAGAGCATTTCTTTGGGATAGCCCCCTTGTGCTTAATTAAACCCTATCCGTACGTCGTGTTTTACTATCGTATCCATACGACGTGGGGAACTCTGTGCCACCACTTAACCCTATCCGTACGTCATGTTTTACTATCTTATCCATACGACGTGGGGGAACTCTGTGCCACCACTTTCCAAAGAGGAAATTTACTCGTTAATCCCATCCGTACGCTTTGCATAGCAGTCTGTCAAAATGATTTTTTAGAAAAATTATATTGAAAGTTTCAAAGAGATCTTCAAACTAGAAGTATTCTAAAATGTGAAGAATACAACCCCGGGGGTACAAAATGGCCCCAGGGCGTACGGATAGGGTTAATTAAATGCGACCATTTTATGTAGAATCCTTCAACTACCAACTTCTATAATTAAAAGCAATATTTAAAAAATTTTTTACATTCTGGAAAATTTAAAAAATTTTAACAAACACTTTCGCAGTGCCCAGACAGACAGGCAGTCACTGACCTTGACCTGACCCTCTCGTCGCCGGAAGTGGCCCCGGTGTCAGAGGTCACACTGTCCACACGCTCCATCATGCGGGCCTTGATGGCGGCAACTGGGGAGGTTAGTTTAGTTTTCGTAAGAGTTTTACGGCACTTGCAACACAATACGGTCATATAAGTGCCGAAGATTCGAGGTGTTACAAGAGAGTAACATACATAAAAAAGAAGGTGAAGGAGAGATCAGGACGATAGATGTTTGATAGGAAAGAAAGAGCAAATCACACTAGAGCACCCACCAACCACCCACAAATAAAGGGTTAAAACATGTTAGCAGTGTGTGTGTTCACAAGTGTGTCTGTCGGTGTGTGTGTCCACAAGTGTGTCTGTCAGGGTGTGTGTTCACAAGTGTGTCTGTCAGTGTGTCTGACTCACTCTCCGGGTCTTTCTCATCCTCGTCATCGCTCTCCTCCGTGGCCAGATACATCCGGAGGAACTGCGCGAAGGCGCCGTCGTGCGACATCAACTCCTCGTACGAGCCGATTTCGGAGATACGCCCGTCTGTGAGGACAACGATCCTGTCTACCTGGGGCAGCCAGTGCACTCCGTGCGTCACCAGGATACGGGTCTGGGGGGGAGAGGCGTAACTGACTAACAAGGCGTAACTGACTAACGTGTTTGCCCACGTGCGAGTCTCTCTCTCTCTCTCTCTCTCTCTCTCTCTC
>NW_004798046.1:254907-256282 GCF_000002075.1 Aplysia californica | reverse complement strand
GGAAGCATACAGTGCGAGCAGCTGGTTAAGCGCTCAAACACTAACAAACTGACAAGATCTTTCGCTGTCTATAGGACACAACATCGGGCCCTTGACGGGATTCGAACCCACGACCTTACGGTTGCGAGTCCGAGAGCCTAACCACTAGGCCACCGATGCCACAAATCAAATGACGATAGTAAGGGTAAGGGTTACGAAAAAAGGAGCAGTTCTTTGCCGCAGTTCAGGCACAGTTGTGAGCAGGAAATTGATGAATCAGCCCATTTACAATTCTACTGTGCGAAAGAACACGTTAATGTCCCCCCATTTGGGAATGACCTAATAAAGACACAAGCGCTGAAGAGAAAGAATTTTGTAATTCTAGAGTAGCGAAGGTCCGAGGAGATATAGAGTTGGATAGATACTAAGATATATTATAGACGGACAAAAGCATATTAATATATAGATATAGAGTTGGATAGATACATAGATATAACATAGATTGATAGATACATAGATATACAAGCATACAGTTTAATAGATGCTTAGGTAGTATAAGGATGGATAGATATATAGATATTATGTAGTTGGATAGATACATAGATATTATATAGCTGGATATATATACGTTTAGAGATATAATTCAATAGATACATAGATAATATATTGATGGATATGTACACAGATACACAAGTATATAGATATATGGTTGGATAGATACACAGACGTTATATTGATTAATAGATTCATAGATATATAGATACATAGATGGATAGATACATAGATACATAGCTGAATAGGTATATAGATATTATAATTTAAATAGATACATAGATCTTATATAGATCGACAGATACATTGCTTTTATATTAACGGATAGATACAAACATAGATATTATTTGGATAGACACAAAGATACATAGCTGGATAGATACATAGATATTATATAGATACGTAGTTGGATTGATGCATAGATATTATATTGATGGATATATACATAAATATTTTTATAATAATATTATAGATGTGTAGTTCAATAGATACATCGATATTATATAGATGGAAAGCTACATATACATATTAAGTTGGACAAATACATAGATGGAAAGCTACATTACATATTAAGTTGGACAGATACATAGATGGAAAGCTACATTACATATTAAGTTGGACAGATACATAGATGGAAAGCTACATATACATATTAAGTTGGACAGATACATAGATGGAAAGCTACATTACATATTAAGTTGGACAGATACATAGATACAAAGCTGAATAGGTATATTTATAAACTATAGTTTGATAGATACAGAGAATATATTTAGATGGATAGATACATAGATACTTAGCTATATAGTAGAATAGATACACAGATACATAGCTGGACAGATAT
>NW_004798046.1:253727-254751 GCF_000002075.1 Aplysia californica | reverse complement strand
AATAACAAGAATAGTAATTATAATAATGATAATAATAATGATAATAATAATAACAGTGGGACGATAGAGTAACAATATGATAATGTGAGTATATGATAGCATGATGAAAACGTAATGATAGCGTAACGATACAAAAACGTGCTGATAACATGACGGTCGAGTGACAATACGATAACATGATGATAGAATAACGATACAACAATGTGATGATAGCATGACAATAACATGGTGATAGCATAACGATACGATAACATGATGATAACATGATGATAGCATAACGATACGATAACATGATGATAGACTGACGATAGCATAACGATACCATAACATGACAATAACATGATGATAGCATAATGATACAATAACATGACAATAACATGATGATAGCATAACGATACGATATCATGACAATAACATGATGATAGCATAACGATACGATATCATGATGATAGACTGATGATAGCATAACGATACGATAACATGATGATAACATGACGATAGCATAACGATACCATAACATGACAATAACATGACGATAGCATAACGATACCATAACATGACGATAGCATGATGACAGCTTAACGATATGATAACATGATGATAACAAGATGATATCATAACGATCCGATAACATGATGATAACATGACAATAGCGTGACGATAGCATGACATAACAAAACGATATGACAGCATAACGATACGATGACATGACGATAGCATGATGATAGCTTAACGATACAATAACATGATGATAACATGACGATAGCTTAACGATACAATAACATGACGATAGTATGACGATACGATAGCGTGCCGATGGCGTGCCCCAGTTACCATGAAGGGAGCACACGTCCAGCAAAAGGTGGAGAAAGCGTTGAGGTAGGCCGTCTTCTTCAGGATGTCCAGCTCCTTCCTACGGATGTCCTCCACTTTGTCCTGAAACGACGACTCCCACGCATACAGCTTGAGGACCTGGGCCAGGACATACGAGGGAGATGAGTTGGTGGGTGGTGGGGGGTTGGTG
>NW_004798046.1:252149-253492 GCF_000002075.1 Aplysia californica | reverse complement strand
TATATATATAATATGTATATAAATATGTGCTGCCATTCGGGTAGTGATAAAACTAGCTGTCTAATGCTTATTATTTCATTACTTGCTTCTTCCTTACTGTTTTAATGTAGACCTTACAGTTGAGGCTTTCAGAAAAACTATAACTTAACATATTATTTCATTATTATTGGGCTGAGATAGATAGAGAGGTAAAATTTGAGACGAGTAAAGACAGTGTCGGTAGAAGGGAGAGATAAACAGAGAGAAAAATAATAGACGGAGAGAGAAAGAGAGAGACAGACTGACGGCAACTCTTAGTACGGTCGTACCTGCTCTTAACAGTCACGTGTATAAAACAGTCACCTGTACAAACGGTCACTTCACATTTAGTCCTTGTGCATTATTTATTTTGTTTGATATTTTTTGGTTGTTTTGCAACGACACTGTATAAGACGCTCACCTGTCTAAGACGACCAGTTCCACCCCTGTAATGGTTGATTGTCTTAGACAGTTGTGAATGTTTATTGTGCGCCGGGTAACTCTATTGTTTTCAGCATCACGTATTCTTTCGCGCGTTGCTCACATTTTCAAGGGAAATAACCTAGAAAATAATATGATTCAAGGGAAACAACCGCAAATAATATTTGTCTTTTTGATAACAGCTTAAAGTAAACAAAGTTTCCATTACCAAATTGCGTTGTATTAGTGATATTGAAAGAAGAAAGTATGTTTGTTTCTTTTGGGATATAAATGTACAAAATATACGTTTATTGAAAACAATAATGATGTAATCTTTTGTTTATATTGTAATAACCAAAACTCTAATTTAAATACAACATTGGTTTGACTTAACCCATAATTTACCGTTATTTTACGATCTAAATTGTGTCAATATAAAGTTTTCAACTTTAACTTTGTATTGTTTATATTTTGTAGACTCCTTCAAGTCAAACGCTTGTTGGGGATATTATCTAATGAAAGCAATAAAACATAGTTTGAGATTTCAGAAGTAGATCTTAATCTATAGATCTAATCTTTTCATAATTTCTCAGACCTAGATCTTAATCTAGCCCTACCCTAAAATTTTCCCGCTTTGTTTTGCGTTTGATTCCCATTTTGTAAATTTTATTATAATACTGCGTGCGTAAGCGGTCGACGTGTCTAAGACAACTTCTCGACAAGAGTTGGCCGGCTAGTATTATTTCAACTTTCTTCACAGATCTACGTGTGAACATAATTTTCAACTTTTTCTCGTCTTCTTTTCTCGCCGTTCTGTCTTCCGTCCGAATCTGTTTTTGAATACCGTTGGCTAAATAAATTATGTGTTTGTCTTACCTTAATTACTCCAAAAAAAACCTCTACCC
>NW_004798046.1:249324-250640 GCF_000002075.1 Aplysia californica | reverse complement strand
GAGAAAATAAGGTAGTGGGCAAGGAGAGACACAACACACACACATCCCACACACACTCACACACAACACACACATCCCACACACACTCACACACACACTCACATCCCACACACACTCACACACATCCCACACACACTCACACACAACACACACACACACATCCCACACACACTCACACACAACACACACACACTCACACACATCCCACACACACTCACACACAACAAACACACATCCCACACACACTCACACACAACACACACACACATCCCACACACACTCACACACAACACACACACATACCACACACACAACATACACACATCCCACACACAACACACACACATCCCACACACACTCACACACAACACACACACATCCCACACACACATCCCACACACACACATCCCACACACACTCACACACAACACACACACATACCACACACACTCACACACATCCCACACACACACATCCCACACACACTCACACACATCCCACACACACATCCCACACACACTCACACACACAACACACATCCCACACACACATCCCACACACACAAATCCCACACACACTCACACACAACACACACACAACACACACATCCCACACACACACACATCCCATACTCACTCACACACAACACACACACATCCCACACAAATCACACACACACTCACACACAACACATACAATACACACACATCTCACACACACTCACACACATCTCACACACAACACACAACACACACACAACACACACACATCCCACACACACTCACACACAATATACACAACACACACATCCCACACACATCCCACACACAACACACACACAACACACACACACATCCCACACACACTCACACGCAATACACACAACACACACACATCCCAAACACACTCACACACAACACACACAATTTTTTACACACACATCCCACACACAACACATATCTCACACAAATCCCACACACACTCACACACATCCCACCCACACTCACACACAATACACACAACACACACAAATCCCACACACATCCCACACACACACAACACACACACATCCCACACACAATACACACATACATCCCACACACTCTCACACACAACACACACAATACACACACATCCCACACACACTCACACAACACACACAAATCCCACACACACTCACACACACAATACACACACACTCACACACAATACACACACACATCCCACACACACTCACACACACACATCCCACACAAATCCCACACAATACACACATCCCACAAAACACTCACACACACACATCCTACACACACTCA
>NW_004798046.1:247141-248583 GCF_000002075.1 Aplysia californica | reverse complement strand
GGAGAGATAAGGACGATAGATGTTTGATAGGAAAGAAGGAGGAGAGAAAAGGACGATAGATGTTTGATAGGAAAGAAGGAGGAGAGATAAGGTGGATATATGTTTGACAGGAAAGAAGGAGGAGAGAGATAAGGACGATAGATGTTTGATAGGAAAGAAGGAGGAGAGATAAGGACGATAGATGTTTGATAGGAAAGAAGGAGGAGAGATAAGGACGATAGATATTTGAAAGGAAAGAAGGAGGAGAGAGATAAGGACGACAGACATTTGGTTGGAAAGAAGGAGGAGAGATAAGGACGATAGATGTTTGATAGGAAAGAAGGAGGAGAGAAAAGGACGATAGATGTTTGATAGGAAAGAAGGAGGAGAGATAAGGTGGATATATGTTTGACAGGAAAGAAGGAGGAGAGAGATAAGGACGATAGATGTTTGATAGGAAAGAAGGAGGAGAGATAAGGACGATAGATGTTTGGTAGGAAATAAGGAGGAGAGATAAGGACGATTGATATTTGACAGGAAAGAAGGAGGAGAGATAAGGACGACAAACTTTTGGTTGGAAAGAAGGAGGAGAGATAAGGAGGATATATGTTTGATAGAAAAGAAGGAGGAGAGATAAGGAGGATATATGTTGAATAGGAAAGAAGGAGGAGAGATAAGGAGGGTATATGTTTGATAGGAAAGAAGGAGGAGAGATAAGGAGGATATATGTTTGATAGGAAAGAAGGAGGAGAGATAAGGAGGATAGATGTTGAATAGGAAAGAAGGAGGAGAGATAAGGACGATAGATGTTTGATAGGAAAGAAGGACGATATATGTTTGATAGGAAAGAAGGACGATATATGTTTGATAGGAAAGAAGTAGGAGAGATAAGGAGGATAGATGTTGAATAGGAAAGAAGGACGATATACCTTTTGTGAGAAATGAACAGGAGACAAAAGGTACGACAGACTTTGGTAGGAAATAAGTAGGTGAGATAATGGCGAACTATTCTGATTTCCCCGAGCTTTCCTTTCCATTCTGCTTTCATCGAGCTATTATTTCCATTCTGATTTCCACGAGCTTTAGGACAATAGACTTTTATTAGGAACGAATAAGGAAATGTACGGACAAACAGACTTTTTTAGGAAGTAAGGAGGAGAGATATGGATAAACAGGCAATTGGAAGGAAAGAAAGAGGAAAGATAAGGACGATAGACTTTTGATAGAAAAGAAGGAGAGATAAGGACAATCTTTTTTTGGTAGTACTGAAGGATGAGAGAAAAGGAAGATTTACGTTTTATAGGAAAGAAGGAGGAGAGATAAAGACATCTGATATTTTGTAGGACAGAAAGAGGACAGGGAAAGAAGGAGGAGAGATAAAGACATCTGATATTTTGTAGGACAGAAAGAGGACAGGGAAAGAAGGAGGAGAGATAAAGACATCTGATATTTTGTAGGACAGA
>NW_004798046.1:245628-247041 GCF_000002075.1 Aplysia californica | reverse complement strand
ACAAAACACCTCTGTATCTCATTAATCTAAAAATAGACATGAGTTCAACTGATATTTGAATGATTAAAAAGATTTGATCTCTTTAGTTTTAGTAAGAGTTTTACGGCACTTGCAACACAATAAGGTCATATAAGTGCCGAAGATTAGAGGTGTTACAAGAGAGTAACAAACACAAAAAAAGAAGGAGGGGAGAAAAAGTCGATAGATGTTTGATAGGAAAGAAGGAGCAAACCACACTAGAGCACCCGCCACCCACCCACATCATAACGTTGTCTCAAAACTACAGGCTTCCCTTGCTCATATCTCGTCGGGTCATCCCCTGGAACACACACAAACAAACCAGACACACAAACGTACACACAAACAAACCAGACACACAAATGTACACATAAACATACCAGACACACAAACGTACACACAAACATACCAGACAGACAAACGTACACACAAACGTACCAGACAGACAAACGTACACACAAACGTACCAGACACACAAACGTACACACATACATACCAGACACTCAAATGAACACACAAACAAACACACAAACGTACCAGACAGACAAACGTACACACAAACATACCAGACACTCAAACGAACACACAAACAAACCAGACACACAAACATACACACAAACTTACCAGACAGACAAACGTACACACAAACCAGACACACAAACGTACCAGACACACAAACAAACCAGACACATAATATACCAGACACACAAACAAACCAGACAGACAAACGTACTCACTTGAGCAGCAGCGGACTGACAAACTGCAGCAGGTCGTAGACAAACTTACAGAAGTGAGCCTGGAGGAGTTCAAGGCCGTACGTCTTGGCCAGCACCTGGGAACACACACACACACACACACACACACACACACACACACACACACACACACACACACACCAGAGAAACAGAAGCAGATTAGTTTTTGTTAGAGTTTTTAAATTTTTAAAATTTTTTTTTTTATAGTGTTTTTACAGCACTTGCAACACAATAAGGTCATATAAGTGCTGAAGATTAGAGGTGTTACAAGAGAGTAACAAACATAAAAAAGGAGGAGGAGAGATCAGGACGATAGATGTTTGATAGGAAGGAAGAAGCAAACCACACCAGAGCACCCGCCAACCACCCATTCACACCACTCAATCGCGCAATATCACAGAGAATTCTGATCAAACAAGTATTCACATTTAACTCATTAGAATTGTTTTTTTCTGTAGATCTTTTTATGCCCCAATCAACACAATTTAGATCTAGATCGTTTCCAAAAGGACAGAAAAAGTCCACTTTCTATGATTTCAATTTTTGGATGAGCGCCTGATTCCACCAAATTGCTTCACATATGTTCTTATAGATTTGAAAATGTGCATCTCGGAGAAAACTATGGAGATGATCGATTCCC
>NW_004798046.1:239796-241975 GCF_000002075.1 Aplysia californica | reverse complement strand
ACACGTGGGGCTGCTGTAGCCAGGCATGCGCCATCTGGGCTTTGGTCATCTCACTGAGCGGTGCGGCCGGGGGCAGAGACGGGGGGCTGCCCCCCACCCCCAGCTCCCCCTCCCCATTGGGGATCTCCTCGTAGATGGGCTGCGTGGCCAGTAGGAGGCGTCGCTGTTCCGTCAGCTCGGGCTCCACAAACTCCGCCCCCACCCCCGCGCCGCTGGACGAGCTCACAGCCTTCACCTTTGCCCCCTGGCCTGCCACACCCCCCACGCTGACCTTTGCACCCGCGGCGAGCGGTGCGTGCGCTGTGTCCGTGAGCGACCCGCCAGAGTTCTCTCCCTCGCTGGAGCTGCCCGACGTGGCCTGGCCACTGTGGGAGGAGCTTGAGTCCTGGGAGGCGGGGCTTACACCGCTGGCCCCGCCCACTGGCTTTGTTCTGGCCGGGGACTTGAGGGAGGAAGACAGACCCACGGCGAAGGAGGAGGAGGGGAGGGAGGAGGAGGAGGAGGAGGGGAGGGAGGTGGTGGGTGGCGTGGCTGCAGACACCATGGAGCTGGTCAAAGACGCCGTCGTTGTTGTTGTTGTGGTTGTTGCTGTGGAGGTTGCTGTGGCTGCGGCGGCCACAGACAGGGGAGTGACGGGCTCCAGGTATCCGTCGGCCGGCACGTTGGGGCACAGAGGGCGGGGCCCAGTGGGCGGGTCGTAGTAGTGGAAGCTCCGCCCACCTTCCTCCTCGCTCGACTTGGGCAGGATGGCCTCGTACAGGTTCTCCAGCGAGCCAAGGGGAGACAACACCGGGAAGTCAAACTCGTCGAAGCCTTCCTTGTCGCTGGTCGCCACGCTCGCCGCAGTCTGGCCGGGCACTGGGGGGGGGGGACAACCAGAGGACAAGGCTAGAGTTACCTTCCCTTGACAACACAGTCACCTCCCCTTGACAACACAGTTACCTCCCCTTGACAACACAGTTACCTCCCCTTGACAACACAGTTACCTGCATTACCTCCCCTATACAGTGTCATTACCTCCCCTATACAGTGTCATTACCTCCATCATTACCTCCCCTATACAGTGTCATTACCTCCATCATTACCTCCCCTATACAGTGTCATTACCTCCATCATAACCTCCCCTCCCCTAGACAACAGCTTTGTCTCTCCAGAACAGAACACATACAACCACATGAGACAAAAAAACAACAACAACAACAACAACATTAGCTGTCATGTTTTACAAATTTGATATTTTCCACCTGAACAGGCACGAGGGCTTGTTCACTATCTCTCCTGGGTGAGGGAGCTTTTTCTTTTTCTGGGCCAACAGTTTGGAACACTCTCCCTCATGATTTGAGGACCGAAATAAAACTTGATACCTTCAAAAGGAGACTTAAAACACATCTATGTCAGAGATATTTTAAGTAATGGACAGTACCTTTGCATTCTTTACAGTCTGAAAGAATGTTGCTGTCAAAATGTGCGCACATGATGAATTTATATGGTGTTAGTATGAATGTGTTTTTTATCTCCTATGTACGCCTTGGGCCCATGCTGAGGGGAAAGGCGGGATACAAAAGCTCTTATTGCCTTCTTCTTCTTCTTCTTCTTATTATTATCATCGAGCGCTCACAAATAATATTCTAGCTCATTTCACGGCAGATTTTGGCAGATCTGTCTGACGGCGTTGGTAGAAATATCTGTGTATGACGAAATGGGTGAAGGAAACCAGCAATTCAAACACACACAGTGACACACACAGTGACACACACAGTGACACACACAGTGACACATACAGTGACACGCACAGTGACACACACACACAGTGACACACACAGTGACACATACAGTGACACACACAGTGACACACACAGTGACACGCACAGTGACACACACAGTGACACACACACACAGTGACACACACAGTGACACATACAGTGACACACACAGTGACACACACAGTGACACACACAGTGACACACACACAGTGATACACACACAGTGACACACACACAGTGACACACACAGTGACACACACAGTGACACATACAGTGACACGCACAGTGACACACACACACAGTGACACACACAGTGACACATACAGTGACACACACAGTGACACACACAGTGACACGCACAGTGACACACACAGTGACACACACACACAGTGACACACACAGTGACACATACAGTG
>NW_004798046.1:238082-239488 GCF_000002075.1 Aplysia californica | reverse complement strand
GGAGAAATAACGTAGAAATGTAAAAATACATCTCTGGATTTTCACATCATTTTATCTTAGTTTTATTTTTTGTAAGAGTTTTACGGCATTTGCAACACTATAAGGTCATATAAGTGCCGAAGATTAGAGGTGTTACAAGAGAGTAACAAACACTAAAAAGAAGGAGGGGAGATAAGGACGATAGACGTTTGATGGGAAAGAAGAAGCAAACCACACCAGAGCACCCGCCAACCACACACGACAATATTACGGTGACACACACACAGTGACACACACACAGTGACAAACACAAAATGACACACACAGTGACACACACAAAATGACAAACACAAAATGACACACACAAAATGACAAACACAAAATGACACACACAGTGACGCACACAAAATGACAAACACAAAATGACACACAGTGACACACACAAAATGACACACACAGTGACACACACAAAATGGCACACAAAAAATGACATACACAGTGACACACACAGTGACACACACAGTGACACAAACACACACACACACTCACAGTGACACACACAGTGACACACACAAAATGACACACACAGTGACATACACAGAGTGACACACACAGTGACACACACAAAATAACACACAAAATGACACACACAGTGACACACACACAGTGACACACAGAGTGACACACACAAAATGACACACACAGTGACACACACAGTGACACACAAACACACACACACACTCACAGTGACACACACAGTGACACACACAGTGACACACACAGTGACACACACTCACAGGGACACACACTCACAGTGACACACACAGTTACACAAACAAAATGACACACAAAATGACACACACAGTGACACACACAAAATGACACACACAATGACACAAACAGTGACACACAGTGACACACAAACACACACACTCTCACAGTGACACACACAGTGACACACACACACACAGTGACACACAAACACACAGTGACACACACAGTGACACACACAGTGACACACACCGTGACACACACAGTGACACACACCGTGACACACACAGTGACACACACACACAGTGACACACACAGTGACACACACACACAGTGATACACACACACAGTGACACACACAGTGACACACACAGTGACACACACACACAGTGACACACACAGTGACACACACACACAGTGATACACACACACAGTGACACACACAGTGACACACACAGTGACACACACACACAGTGACACACACAGTGACACACAGTGACACACACTGTGACACACCCACACACAGTGACACACACACACAGTGACACACAAACACACACACAGTGACACACACAGTGACACACACACACACAGTGACACACACACACACACAGTGACACACACACACAGTGACACACACACACACAGTGACACAC
>NW_004798046.1:233630-234845 GCF_000002075.1 Aplysia californica | reverse complement strand
GTGACAGTGTGTATGTGTGTCTATGAGTGTGTATGTGACAGTGTGTATGTGTGTCTATGAGCGTGTATATGACAGTGTGTATATGTGTCTATGAGTGTGTATGTGACAGTGTGTATGTGTGTCTATGAGTGTGTATGTGACAGTGTGTATGTGTGTCTATGAGCGTGTATATGACAGTGTGTATATGTGTCTATGAGTGTGTATGTGACAGTGTGTATGTGTGTCTATGAGTGTGTATGTGACAGTGTGTACGTAGAACTCACCCCCGCCCGTTCTCCCCGGGGGTACAGGTGGCGCAGTTCTCTTGGGACTCTTGGCCCGACGTCTCACCACAGCCGCCACTTCCTGTCCCACACTGGTCGCTGTGGCATCCTTCAGCGATGCTGTTGTAGCTGACGATGGTGCCGCGGTGGTGGCGGTGGTGGCGGGTCTGTCCGGTGGGGGGAGGGAGGGTTTGGGGGCGGTGAACGGCTTGTTGCTGCCACTAGGTGCGCCTTCTGGCGGCTCGCTGTGCTTCGACGCGGCGTGCCGCGAGGCAGGGGGAGAAAACTTGGCGGTGGCGCGTCGCAGAATCATCTTGGGGCTTGCCAGGCCTTTGCTGGACTTCCTGTGGGAGGCGGGGCTGGAGGTCGCGGTGCCAGGCCCAGATTTTCCCCCACAGTTGTCCACACTGGACTCGGCCTCCGACGCAGGAAAAACTTTGCCCAGATGTGGCGGGGGCGTGTCGGGCGCGCTGTCACCCCCCGCGGACACATCCTCGGTGACCTTGGCGGGACTGGAGGTCGTGGCGGGGATGAGGAGAACCTTGGCCTGTGGGGAAGACTTGGGCGCGGCGCGGTGGTCGACGGATGAGGAGTCTGTGTCCTCCTCCAGGGAGTCGGTGCGCGGCCCGCCGCCTTCCCTCACCTCTGACTTGGCCGTCAGTTGTATGTCCGGGTTCAGGGACTCGAAACTCTCCGAAGACTCTTTGCCCCGGCGCAGGAAGCTCTTGAAGAAGGAAGTGATGCCCTTTTTGGCCTTGCCCCCCTCCCCGTTAGCGCGCGGTCCTGGCGACTCCGGGCCGTCGGCCAACACAAAGTCCTCGAGGCCGGCCGGGGCCGTCGATGGCTTGTTGGCCAGGTCTGTGAGGGCCGGCACCGACACGATGGACTTGCCAACTGGCACCATCTTGAACACAGGTTCCGGCTGATTGGCTTGTTTCTTGGGGGAGACGCC
>NW_004798046.1:230132-233530 GCF_000002075.1 Aplysia californica | reverse complement strand
ACCAGTGGCATTTTCAGCTCGTGTGTTGTTCGATATGTTCCGCTGGACGATTGGAGATCTGATGTTGTCGGTTGCTCGGGGGGAGGGGAGAGGGGGGGGCGGGGCGCCTGCCGTTTGCCACGCTGTTTTGTCAGGTCAAGCGTCGCCGCTACACACGCCATTCGGGCCTCAAAGTCCGAGGACTTTTTTCCTTTTGCTGCGTCCTTCTTGGGGTCAGAGGGGTCAAGGTCGTCTGTGGAGGACTCGTTGAGGTCGGCGTAGTCCTTGAGCACGTCATTGAGTAGTGCGATGGCCTGCACGCTGTCAAGGGACATGTCCGCCACCACCCCGACCCCCGACCCCTGGCTCTCCTCACCCGACCCTGACATCTTACGCGAGCCCGTGCCCGCTGACCCTGACCTTGACTTGGCCTGTGGTGGGGGTCCGTGGTTCGAGTCGTCACCGTGTTTGCCCGTCAGTGCGACGGTCGGTGCGTCTGTCTGTGCGTCCTCAGGGGTCTGGTACAGGCAGTCTGTGATGTCACCTACGCTGTAGGACATATGTTGTTGTTGCTGTTGCTGTTGCGTCTGTTCCCCACCCAGCTCCACCCCTGAGTCGGCGCTGCTAGAACTGTCCCCGTAGCGCAGCCAGCTGCCAGATTGACCACTCGCCGGACCGCTGGACTTCCTGTCTGGCCCGCACTGACCGGCAGTCTTCCCACGAGGGAGTTCGCCCGGCCCCTTCCTCTCCCCGACCTCCCTCCTCCCTGCCACACGCGACTCCGATGACTTCATCCCCCCTCCCTTCTCCCCAGACTCCTGTGAAGTTTGGTCAAACTTTATCTGACCGACGGTCACTCGCCCCCCGCTGCTCTTGTCCCCCGCCCCCTGTGGGAAGGTGCCAAACGGGCGCGTGTGTGCCTCCGCCTGGCGGTCGGGCCCCCCAGGAAACCCGTCTCGCGCCCACAGCTTCTGTACCTCTAGCTCCTCAAACTCTCGGCACGCGCGCTTGTCCACACACACCTGCCGATAGACACATCACACTTACTTACACACAACTGCTGATAGACACATCACACTTATTTACACACAACTGCCGATAGACACATCACACTTATTTACACACACCTGCCGATAGACACATCACACTTATTTACACACCTGCCAATAGACACATCACACTTATTTACACACACCTGCCAACAGAAACATCACACTTATTTACTCACACAATTGCCGATAGAAACATTACACTTATTTACACACATCTGCCGATAGAATAAAAGTTGACTGTGAGTACAGTACTTGTGACTTAGCTTGGGCGTTCTGTCGCTTTTCCTTATTGAACTATTGTGTAATGAAATTGTTTATCTCTTTTGTAATCATCCTGTACACTTCAGTAAAAACACACACATCTATACACACAGGGGGAAACACACTCCAGATACCACACACAGGTACACAGATTGACAGACAGACAGACAGACGGACAGAGAGACAGAGAAATGTACAGACAGACTGACAGACAGACAGACGTACAAACAGACAGACGTACAAACAGACAGAGCAGCACACCTGTACGTTCCTGGTGTCAGACAAACGTGCAGACAGACAGACGTACAAACAGACAGACGAACAGACAGACAGACGTACAAACAGACAGACGAACAGACAGACAAACAGACAGACAGACATACAAACAGACAGAGCAGCACACCTGTAGGTTCCTGGAGTCAGAGTTCCACACGGTGTTCTCCAGACAAACAGACAGACAGACGTACAAACAGACGTAGCAGCACACCTGTAGGTTCCTGGTGTCAGAGTTCCACACGGTGTTGCCCAGGGCCAGCAGAGCAAACTGCTTCTCCTCGTCGGTCAGCGACAGGTAAATGTCCCCCGAGTCCTCGGGGAGGTCAGAGGTCAAGCTGTCGGTCACCAGGTTGTCCAGACCTCCGTCGGTCCCGATGACCTCCGGCACCCGGTCCGGGATGCTCACCTGGCGGCCCCGCGGCTTGACGCTGGCCTTGACTAGCCCCGGACTGACCCCTGACTGGACGCTGTCTTTGAGGCCGGAATCACAGGAGGAGGGGGAGACAACTTTGCTGGAACTGCCGGAAGTTGAGACAATCTTCACGGACAGCTTACCTCCCCTTTTCTTGGGCACTTTCTCGTTAGCCGCAGTGCCATCACTTTTACGTGAGCTCGCCGCGGGAACCTCTTTACCCCCCGCTGGTTTTGCTTTGGCAGATTCTGAAGTGACACGAGCCGAATGTGTCGGGGAGGATGAGGACTTTACATGGAGGGCGGCCGCGCGACTCGCTGCACCGGGGGACGGTGTAGACGCTGACGATGATGTCACCACTGTGGCTTTTGCTGAGGGTGTGGTGGCCGACTCCGATGTCACAGGGACAGCAGCATCTAGCAGGTCTGCCGAACGAGATCCATTCAACCTTGACCTTGGCGGCAGTCCCGACCTTGAGTTTCCGGAATCCTCGTGGCTGTGGGAAGACTTGAGTGGCCGGTGGGCAGGGAAGGCGGGGGTCTCTTTCACTTCTGTGGACCCTGGCCAAGATTGTCATACCAGAGTGATAACTTGTATAATTGTACATATATATATATATATATGTCATTGTTATATCATTCTATCAGTGTGATAACTTATATAATTGTACACATATATATATATATGTCATTGCAGTATCATTCTATCAGTGTGATAACTTGTATAATTGTACATGTATGTCGTTGCAATATCATTCTATCATTCTAATACTATTGTTTGTTATCATTGTAAAATCATTGTTTATTATATCATTGTTTGTTATTGTTTATTATATATATATATATCATTGTAAAATCATTGTTTATTATATCATTCCAACATCATTGTTCCAAAACAGGTTCAGTTCTCCACGGCTCACCGCGTGTTTGCTCAGTTCCCCCGGTAACCTTACCACTCTACGTGGGACGCCGCCTTGTTCCCCCGGTAACCTTACCACTCTACGTGGGACTCGGCCTTGTTCCCTCGGTAACCTTACCACTCTACGTGGGACTCGGCCTTGTTCCCCCGGTAACCGCACAACCTTACATGGGACTCTAAATGTGACTCGGCCTAGTTCCCCTCAGCCATGGAGCTGGACATCCTTGCACGAGGACAAGTGACCCAGTTTAGGGACACGCACCAGGACCACTGTCCCCCTCCTGTCCGAGGTCACTCCAGAAAACTTTTACAACTCTCACTGGACTATCCACGTACTTGTCAACATATCATATAACCCTTCACATAACCCCTCACACAGCCCCTCACATATATTTTGTTTTTGTAAAGTGTTTTACGGCGCTCACAACTGCATAAGGTCATATGAGCGCGCGGGACACACCTAATATTTTCAGTTGGTAGGAAATTTTGAATTTTGCCCG
>NW_004798046.1:220675-227915 GCF_000002075.1 Aplysia californica | reverse complement strand
GCTCTGAAGTCAATTCATTCTTATTCGTGCTTAAAGATTCCATGAGGAAATCCCCAATTCAATCAGTAGTTGGAAAATCCCAAGTTTCCAGTCCAGAAATTGTGGACAACACTGCTAGCGCTACTGCACAGACCTCCACATTTCCGGTTCCAACAACTTTTTTTTATTTCATTAATTTGCGCAAGAGATTACATCCTCACACATGATAACATGATACATACCCATTTCTTAATCTTAACACGATCCAGAAGCTAGATTTCTAGACCTAGGCCTAGATTCCTCAACGAAGACTGGATCTCGAGTCTAGATCTCTAAATCTATATTATATATCTAGATTCCACAAGATCTCGATCACTTGAAGAAAACGAGTCGCTGCTCACTCAATGTTGATGAATGATTTGATTATGCTGATGGGTCCGGGCCAGTTGTGCTATCTGGACGTCCCAGCAGGAGAACCATGTAGTCATCATGTAGTCTAGGCCGACTGGTCAAGGCGTTCTGTGGTCACTGTGGTCATCAGACTTCATCAACTCGTAGATGTAGCCAACAAGGATGAGCCCGGGAAGTGTCGGCACGATGTGGCACCGTGTGTGAACACCCCTTGTCCTCACATCCACGGGGCAAGGCGCTCAGGCTAGGAGGGGAATACAGGGGGGCGCCTTGGCCGGTTGAGTCATGCACCAGAGGCGCGCGCTCACACACACACACACACTCACACACACACACATACACACACACCCCTCTGTGTGGCAGGGGGAGCACAGCCCAAAAACCGTTGTTCAATCGATACATGACGGAGATGGAGCGCCGGGAACCGAGGGGCCGAGAGTTCTGGCACTGCAGGCAGGCGGTGCCATTGTGTGATGCGACTGTGCTATTGTTGTATTGTTCTTCCCACCCTCGTCTGCTAGACAGGACACACACACACAGATCTCAAAGCAGAAACAAGACTTACCCCACGGATATTTTCCAGAGAAATCCAGAACACGTTCACAGAGCGAGCCTGGCTTTGTTCTATCCGCTCGCCTACAAACACAGACTCTCCCTGTTTCTCCCCTCACTCTCGGTTTTGCTCGCTCTCGATTCGGCAAAACGTCAAAACACTCGCCACAATTCGGCTCGGGTAATTTGCATAAATTTACCATGACCTCATCGTGACAACCGTCAGGCAGCGTCCATATCCACCCAATGCACATGCGCAATGGTCGGTCATGTTGACACTTCCGTTATACTCAATGATATCATATTATGATAAAGCCAAAACCAATGACCATGAGAACTGAGCCTGGGCACTAACGTGGTAGCGACGCCATTTCCATAAGCCTGAACAGGGGTTGGTTGAATGTCAACTAATAAGATGGAGTGGGTCACAAAGTGACGGAGCCCATTTCCGTGATAAAAAGGAGTCGACATTTGGGCTGAACGCTTATTAATTTTTCAGAACGTCTTACGTCCTGCTTAAAACTTTTTTTTTAAATAAAAAATTTCAAAGGTAGACCCTTTGGCCTGGCCCGTGAAGACGACAGTAGGCCTACCTCACGAGTTCAGCATCACTTTCAACACGGAATGATGTGATTGAGAAGAAGGAGGAGAAGAAGAGGAAGAAGAAAAAGAAGAAGATCAGTTTTATTGAATTTAGTAACAGCATACTTCATGAGTTGGTTCAGCCTTGAAAGGATTCTTTGCATATAATAATATGCAAGCTGTGGTAAAGCAGCTCTGAAATAAATAATAATAACAATAATGGATTGCATTTATATAGCGCATATCCACTTATGCAATGCTCTATGCGCTTAACATGATGCATATTATGGATTTACAAATCAATTTTAAAGGTACATAGTGTTACATACTCATGCAAACACATATTCACTCACGCACGCACCACACACACATACATACACACATACACACATACGTACATATGCACATACGCACATACAAACTCACAACAATCTACAGCTTGGATGCATTCTGTCTAATCGAAATATGATGAAAATAGAAATGATTTTAGTTTCTTCTTAAAAATTTCTAGATTTTCTGCTTCTCTGATAGTTTTTGGAAGCCTATTCCAAACAAGTGGGGCAAAATATGAAAAAAAAGTTGGCCATATGATTTGTAATTTATTTATTTTAGGCTTAACAAGGGTTGTTTTGTCACTTGATGATCTGAGCGTTCTAGGAGGCACATGGGGTGTTAAAAGCTGTTTTAGATAGTCCGGTGATAAATCATTTAAGCACTTGTAGCAAGTTAAACAGATTTTATATATGATACGCTCTTTCACTGGGATTATATGAGATTTTTGTGTCACAAGTTCCTTGAAACTCTTACTCAACTCATAGCCACATGAATTTACACCTTCAGTTGAAGATCTCACTTGAAAACTGGCATACGTCACTTATGGCATAATATTAATTTTGTTCCAAGCATTGATTCATTTGGACCCCCGCCGTATTTAACATGTAGAACTGTTATTAAATATGTTACTTGTACATTACCAGGAGGCCTTAGGAATTAAACATTTTGAAGCTAGGAGAGAAGCCCGCACGCTGCGCATATCCACAAGTGGAAATGAAGCGTTTAAATACATAAAAATTTGCGGGACTCCTCTCAATTAGAGTTGGCCACCTTGGCCATAGCAAAAACCACTACTTATTGGTATTCTATTTCTTTCTGTTTAAAAATATTTTAAAGAAATAATAATATTCCTCTGCGGATGCATTGATGACAGTCCGGCCTTGATGGATGAATTATGATTAGTAGTAGTGCGTTACTGCAGTTCGTTGTCCTTCGGTAAAACTGGACTCTTACATGGATTTCTATTTTTAGACTTACTTGTCAGGCCCGCAAATATAGAAAAGAAAGAAAATCAGTTTCAAAGAAGTGCACAGATTCTTACTCTAAAGTGGACAGCGCTCTTACTTAGACAGAGATCACTATGTAGGCATAATATACTAGATCTAGCTAGATAATATTTTATAATCTCTGGTATATTTTTTCGTAGTTGGTGAATACTTCAAAAATAACGTCGAAAAATGAAACTGACGTTGTAAACAAAGGAGGTGCACCCATATTTGTCCGCAATGACCAACGCCACTGTCTGCATGACCTTTTCTACTACTTCCGGCCTACTCCGACCAGTAACGCCCAACACTCCATGCTCTTTTCACAATATCTTTGGGATTTCCATGTAGGTCATGGATAGTCCTACTGCGCATGCGTTTTGGGGGGTTTCTATCGTTAGACCAAGAGCATGTTTTGGACTCAGAAAATTGTGTTCAGAGAATACCTTCAGCTTGAAAATAATGTAGATCTACATGTAATATTCTAATAGCCTCTGGCAAAAATGTTTAATTTGCATTATACAGTCATCCTTAGCTATTAATTTTTATTTGGGAACTATGTTTTTCTATTTTGTCAGGCACTGGCCTCAAACGGTAAATGTATTCCTGCGCGCTCCAGTTCTATTTTTATCTCATTTTTTTTCGTATCCTCTTCCGACACCACAAGTCATTTCAAGTCGATACCAAGTACATTTTGTGACCAAGTCGTGACATTCCAGTCACACTGATTCGGTAATCAAGTGCTCTTCTTCTTCTTCTTCTTGTTCTTCTTCTTGTTTTTGTTGTTTATTCGGAAAAAGTTCTTGCAAGTTTGAAATTCATCTGGAGCCTATCAAGTACTCTGACAAGTACCAAAGATCGTGTGTGGGATATTTGCTTGCAAGTACTTGGTATCGATCCCTCACCGGCACTTTTCTCGTCTCGATCGCCATTTTGTCTGAATTCAACACTCCCCTCTAAGGGGAATTGAAGAATCAAAACATTAGCACGTTGTCTGCTGGATTTTAACTTCTGAGAGAACCAAAGAGTCCACATCTTGAGTGAGTAGGCCTACTAGAATCTATGTGGTCGCCACAAGCTAGCGGGTTTTATGCATGGGGGAGGAAAGTGGTAGAGAATCTGAGTTGGATCAGAAAAGAAGTCAGGCTTTCTCTTCACCATTAGATCTGAAATGAGTAATCGTTGGCTTGCCTGTTGACATCAACTCTGCCGCCTGGGGTCAGGGGTTATCACTGAATAATAATAACAATGAATTAATCTTATTCTTGTTGTCCGTGAGCTTTTCTTAGATCGTGACAGGTCTGAACCTTTTTATGAAGTCGATATCTAGAATCTAGATCTAGATTTAGAGGTCGGTAAAAATTACGATAGAGAGGCTGTACTGTAGCCTACTCCCTACTGAAGTTGAAGCCAGCCGTTGGTGTGACTTTGTGAGAGGTCTGTGGTGTGCGGGTCCCACCTTGATTGCTTTGAATGAGTGAATCGCAGATTCTGAAATTATTTTTTAAAAATTTGTTTTTTTGTTGTTGTTGTTTTGTTTTTGTTTTTGGGGGGGGGGGGGTGGGAGGTGATGATCATATAGATAAAGCATTTAAAAAATTAATAGTAGGCCCTATGGCCTATAATAGTCCTATCTTTTCAGAGCTCCGATGGACATGTCCTGCCTCACACCACGCGTCACTCAGTGTATTTGTTTGACCTGGCTGGATGACCTGATAGTTATAATGGGGCGTAATATTAGGCCTATAGAATCTATATATACAATAAATGTATATTTTTCTATCCAAATTTCCAAGAAGAAGACAATCTTATTGATAACGGCTTCCCATGGATCAGAATATTATCTACCCTCCACGCCCTCACCACCCTGGATCGAACCCGCTACTTTGGTCTGAGAGGCAAGCACCTTACCTTGCAGCATGCCCCCTGTAGATCCAAAAAGCAAGCGAGTTGACGTGCTCTTGTTTGATTTTTCTGTGCTCTACAGGAGCAGCCTACTTCCTTCTCTAGCGGCGCAGTTGCCCTCCCTTGTGTGGAGTATGGAGCTGAACGCGCTGGGGATGTCCCAGTTTGACACGTTTGATGACGAGGTCTCGAAAGAGAGCAACGACCTCACAGTCGATGCTGGGTAACTCTTCTCTCTTTGTCTCTGGGATATCGTGGTGTGGCGGGCCCTTGTGTTTCTTGTATCGACTTAGGGGTGTATATAGATAATATTATTTGTTATAGTGGTCTTGTTGTGTTTCTTGATGTTAGAGTGGTCCCTGTGTGTTACTTGTCTTAGATTCAGTGGCTTGTATTGAAGCTGTGGTCTTAGACTTTGACTAATTCTGTTATAATGTTATATAGTGGTCCTGTTGTGTTACTTGCCATAGACATAGACTTAACAGTTTTATTATAGTGATCCTAAATGGGAAATTGGTATGAAATCATCATTTTACGATTGAGAAAGGACTGAAGAAACAAGGAAATAGGAACTTTCAGCCAAGTTGATGACTTTTTATGCATTGAATACCTGTAATTGTATAGAGTACACATAGCCACCTCATGATGCAACAACAAAAATATGACAAACTAACCACTTTCCATAATCACGGATCTCTTACGTTTGTTATACAAGAAGACTTTTTGCAAGCAGTGTCTTTTTAGGGGGCCCAGGAGAATATGTCTTCATTCGTTTCATTGTCTGTATTTGGGAAATGTGCGGCGCGGTTGTGTCCCAAACTGGGCCATCTGTCCTGATGCAATCTTGTCAATTTTTTATTCGTGTGATTTGTCCTAGACTGAGTCCTGATGGCCCGTTCCTGAGTAGTGTGGCCCAGCCCGACCTGTCTCAAGGTGAGTGCTGCACAAACCATTATTATTCACACTTATATTACTATTATTATGCTCACTCATCGGTACCATTATATACTGAATCGGTCCCATTATTATGCTGACTTATTGGTTTGTTGTATCATAACTTGATCAATCTTTCACATACACTATTTATACACCTAGATATGGTGACTTAAATCTTCACATACACTATTTATACACCTAGATATGGTGACTAAAATCTTCACATACACTATTTATAAGTACACCTAGATATGGTGACTTAAATCTTCACATACATTATTTATACACCTAGATATGGTGACTTAAATCTTCACATGCACTATTTATACACCTAGATATGGTGACTAAAATCTTCACATACACTATTTATACACCTAGATATGGTGACTTAAATCTTCACATACACTATTTATACACCTAGATATAGTGACTGAAGTCTTCACAAACACTATTTATACACCTAGATATGGTGACTGTAATCTTCACATACACTATTTATACACCTAGATATGGTGACTTAAATCTTCACATACACCTAGATATAAGGTGACTTAATTTTTCATGCTTGCATACTTCTTTTTTTCTTTTTTTAATTGGACGATAACCGTCCACCCGATATAAAAGAGGGGCAGATTTCTGTGTCCCTCGGGTGCCTCGGGCAGTATCCACCTCGCTAAACAAGTGGGCACAAGGCCGGAGGAGAAGCTGAGAACAGATACCACCTTTGATCTTAGCCAAAAGGCCGAGAAGCGTACTTTTTACATTTACAAAGTCACAAAGTGTTGTGTTGTCACATGACCTTTGGTGTGTTGTCACATGACCTTTGGTGTGTTGTCACATGACCTTTGGTGTGTTGTCACATGACCTTTGGTGTGTTGTTTCTCCACATTGTGTGTTTGTTTCCCCAGGTCTTTCCATTGGTTCAGGCACTGAGCTTGGGGGTCACTCAGAGGTGAGTTATTGCCCTTAGTGAGAGGTGAGAGAGATAAGTTATTGCCCTTAGTGAGAGAGATAAGTTATTGCCCTTAGTGAGAGAGATAAGTTATTGTTCTTAGTGAGAGGTGAGAGAGATAAGTTATTGCCCTTAGTGAGAGAGATAAGTTATTGCCCTTAGTGAGAGAGATAAGTTATTGTCCTTAGTGAGAGAGATAAGTTATTGTCCTTAGTGAGAGAGATAAGTTATTTCCCTTACTGAGCGGCTCCACAAGGCCTGACGATCTGTGATCTCGTTGGTTCCGAGAGTAAGGAACAGAGTGGAGTCACCTCCCCCTGTTTGTCCTGCCCGGCACCAAGTGTAAACTCCCTGCTGCTGTCAGGGTCAGGCTGTCAGGGTTCTACGTTATACTCTCTGTTTTGCTGCTGTCACGGTCACAGTCATGCTGTCAGGGTCATGCTGTCACGGTCACAGTCATGCTGTCAGGGTCATGCTGTCAGGGTCATGCTGTCAGGGTCAGGCTGTCAGGGTTCTATGTTATACTCTCTGTTGTGGACTAGGAGAATAGGAGAGGCAAAGTGTCAAGTCATTTGAAGGACACCCCACTCCCCCTCTCCCCCTA
>NW_004798046.1:218028-219692 GCF_000002075.1 Aplysia californica | reverse complement strand
GTGCATCTGTCTGTCTGTGTGTCTCACCTGTGCATCTGTCTGTCTGTGTGTCTCACCTGTGCATCTGTCTGTCTGTGTGTCTCACCTGTGCATCTGTCTGTCTGTCTGTGTGTCTCACCTGTGCATCTGTGTGTCTGTTTGTCTGTCTGTGTGTCCCACCTGTGTCTCACCTGTGCATCTGTCTGTCTGTGTGTCTCACCTGTGCGTCTGTCTGTCTGTCTGTGTGTCCCACCTGTGTCTCACTTGTGTTTCACCTGTGCATCTGTCTGTCTGTATGTCCTATCTGTGTCTCACCGGTCTGTCTGTCTGTGTGTCTCACTTGTGCATCTGTCTGTCTGTCTCACCTGTGTCTCACCTGTCTGTCTGTGTGTCTAACCTGTGCGTCTGTCTGTCTCACCTGTGTCTCACTTGTGCGTCTGTCTGTCTGTCTGTCTCACCTGTGCGTCTGTCTGTCTGTCTGTCTGTCTCACCTGTGCGTCTGTCTGTCTGTCTGTCTGTCTCACCTGTGCGTCTGTGTGTCCCACCTGTGTCTCACCTCTCTGTCTGTTTGTGTGTCCGACCTGTGTCTCACCTATGTCCGTTTGTCTGTGTGTCTCACCTGTGCGTCTGTCTGTTCATCCGTCTGTGTCCCACCTGTGTCTCATCTGTGTCTCACCTGTGCGTCTGTCTATCTGTGTGTCACACCTGTGTCTCACCTGTCTGTCTGTTTGTGTATCTCACCTGTCTGCCTGTCTCTGTGTCCCACCTGTCCGTCTGTCTGTGTGTCTCACCTGTCTGTCTGTCTGTGTGTCTCACCTGTCTGTCTGTCCGTGTGTCCCACCTGTGTCTCATCTGTCTGTATGTCCCACCTGTGTCTCATCTGTCTGTCTATCTGTGTGTCTCACCTGTCCGTCTGTCTGTGTGTCTCACCTGTCTGTCTATCTGTGTGTTCTACCTGTCCGTCTGTCTGTGTGTCTCACCTGTCTATCTGTCTGTGTGTCCCACCTGTCTGTCTGTCTGTGTGTCCCGCCTGTCTGTCTGTCTGTGTGTGTCACCTGTCTGTCTGTCTGTGTGTCCCACCTGTCTGTCTGTCTGTGTGTCCCACCTGTCTGTCTGTCTGTGTGTGTCACCTGTCTGTCTGTCTGTGCGTGTCACCTGTCTGTCTGTCTGTGTGTGTCACCTGTCTGTCTGTGTGTCCCAGCGGTACCTGGAGGAGGCGGACAAGGAAAAGGAACAGTACGTGCGCGACCTTGAGGCCTACCAGAAGACCGAGTCGTACCGCGCCTTCCGCATGCAGATGGACAAGAGGAAAGGTGAGCTGAGAAATGGGACATCCCCGTGGTGGCACTTTGTTTGTCTGATGTTGTTGGGGAACCTGGCTCAAAGGTGACCTAGTGGGTGGTTGGCGGGTGCTCTGGTGTGGTTTGCTTCTTCTTTCCTATCAAACGTCTATCGTCTCTATCTCCCCTTCTTCTTTTTTATGTTTGTTACTCTCTTGTAACTCCTCTAATCTTCTGGCGCTCATATGACCTTATGCAGTTGCGAGCGCCGTAAAACCTCTACTAAAACGAAAAAAATGGTGACCTAGTTATTGCCCTTCACATGGGGCCTCTTTGTTGGTAGACACCAGGTGTTCTAAACTGTCGGGTCTTATTTTTCTCACCTAACTCTCCCTTCTCTCTCCC
>NW_004798046.1:215767-216793 GCF_000002075.1 Aplysia californica | reverse complement strand
GTCTACATCTGGACATGTGAGTGGTGGGTGGTGGTGTGTCGTCTACATCTGGACATGTGAGTGGTGGTGGGTCGTGGTGTCTCGTCTACATCTGGACATGTGAGTGGTGGGTCGTGGTGGGATCTGATGGGTCATGGTGGGATGTGGTGGGACGTGGTGGGATCTGATGGGACATGGTGGGTTGTGGTGGGATGTGATGTGGTGGGACGTGGTGGGCTGAGAGTAAACATATTGTTCATGTTGTCCTCCCCAGAGACACGTCAAAGGTGAGATGAGCCGATCATGTGACACAGGACACATAGCATAGGACTCATGTGACACGCGACACACGGAGGACAGGACACATGGCACACTTCACACGGGACACATTGCTCAGGACACATAGGACAAGTGACACAAGACAGAGGACACACGACACTCTTCAGTACCGTCACTTCCTGTGTGTCGTCCAGGAGTTGTACAGCAGTTTTTGTGATTGGGACGTCATGTTCTGTCAGTTGTCCCATGTTGTCCCCCCATGTTGTCCCATCTTGTCCCCCCATCTTGTCCTCCCATGTCTTCCCATGTCCCCCCATCTTGTCCCCCCATGTCTTCCCATGTCCCCCCATCTTGTCCACCTATGTTGTCCCATGTCCCCCCATCTTGTCCCCCCCATGTTGTCCCCCCATGTCTTCCCATGTTCCCCCATCTTGTCCCCCCATGTTGTCCCATCTTGTCCCCCCATGTTGTCCCATCTTGTCCCCCCATGTTGTCCCATCTTGTCCCCCCATGTCGTCCCATCTTGTCCCCCCATGTCGTCCCATGTTGTCCCATATTGTCCCCCCATGTTGTCCCATCTTGTCCCATGTCATCCCATCTTGTCCCATGTCCCCCCATGTTGTCCCATGTCCCCCCATCTTTTCCCCCCATGTCCCCCCATCTTGTCTCCCCATCTTGTCCCCAATGTCCTCCATGTCCCCCCCATGTCCCCCCATCTTGGTCCATCATGTCCCCCCATGTCCCCCCATCTTGGTCCATCATGTCCCC
>NW_004798046.1:214756-215667 GCF_000002075.1 Aplysia californica | reverse complement strand
GTACACACACACACACACGTACACACCCATACGTACACACACACACACACGTACACACCCATACGTACACACACACACGTACACACACACACACGTACACACCCATACGTACACACACACACACGTACACACACACACACACACACACTCACACACACACACACACACACTGACCTCCCCCACATATCCCCCCACAGGTAGCGGACATCTCCCGAGCGTAGACAGTATCGACACCTACATGGCGCGTCTCCACAGCCTCATCCTCGACTCCCCGCACGACAACGAGCAGCTCATCGCAACCGTGCGGGACGTGGTGGGCCGTCTACATTTGGACATGTGAGTGGTGGGTCGTGGTGGGCTGTCTACATCTGGACATGTGAGTGGTGGTGGGTGGTGGGTCGTGGTGGGCCGTCTACATCTGGACATGTGAGTGGTGGGTCGTGGTGGGCCGTCTACATCTGGACATGTGAGTGGTGGGTGGTGGTGGGTGGTCTACATCTGGACATGTGAGTGGTGGGTGGTGGTGGTGGGTGGTCTACATCTGGACATGTGAGTGGTGGGTGGTCTACATCTGGACATGTGGGTCGTGGTGGTGGGTCGTGGTGGTGGGTGGTCTACATCTGGACATGTGGGTGGTGGGTGGTGGTGGGCCATCTACATCTGGACATGTGAGTGGTGGGGGGTGGTGGTGGGTCGTCTACATCTGGACATGTGAGTGGTGGGTCGTGATGGTGGGCCGTCTACATCTGGACTGGTGGGTGGTGGTGGGCCGTCTACATCTGAACATGTGAGTGGTGGGTCGTGGTGGGTGGTCTACATCTGGACATGTGAGTGGTGGGTGGTGGTGTGTCGTCTACATCTGGACATGTGAGTGGTGGTGGGTCGTGGTGTCTCGTCTACATCTGGACATG
>NW_004798046.1:208825-210155 GCF_000002075.1 Aplysia californica | reverse complement strand
TCCAAACGTTGAGCCCCCTCTTCCCACTGTTGTACAATAGCCGCCGTGTGTTTTACTGTTTTTCGTGGTCCAACTTGAAACAAGAAAATTAAGTTTATAGTGAACACATTTTTGGTACTAAAGGTTCTCCAAACATGCGTTCAATAAACATAATGTCCTGATTAGAAAAACCTGACGGACTTGCTATTAAAAGCAATATTGCCCCAGCTGTAAACATTTAACGGTCTGTAGAAACCACCCACTTGGATTGTTTAATTAATATTTATGAAGGAATTTTCTAGAATACAGCCTGCAGGCGTTTACAAAAATGTTGATCTGTCAAGACAAAGTGACACAAGTCATTGTGCAAACATTGGAGAACCTATGTTGGAAAGTTGAGGAGATATTGGACAATAAGTTGTGCCTCGAATTGCCCACGAGAGAGAGAGAGAGAGAGACAGAGGGAGAGACAGACACAGAGAGAGACAGAGAGAGAGAGAGAGACTGACAGAGACAGAGAGAGCGCTATGTTATCATCTCCATAGAGTTCTCTTAGAACCTATTCTTTGCCCGAGGCCAAACATTGGGGCTATTGTGTGTGTGTGTGTGTGTGTGTGTGTGTGTGTGTGTGTGTGTGTGTGTGTGCAGTGCGGGGTATGTTGTGTGTGCGAGGAGTGGACGAGGTAGTTGAGGCAGATATCTACAGCACAAGGCGAGGAGGACAGGAGGACAGGTAGGGGCGGAGAATTCCTTTCTCTTGTTGGAGTACATGTGTGTGTGTGTATTATATATAGATCTATATGTCTTCGCTTTGGCTGCCTATAACTTCCCAACCACTTAACTTTCGAATTTGACCAAATTAAAGGTGGTTCATAATCATAGACTGTTTCCTACACCGGAGTGTTCAACCACGAAGGCGGGATAGAGAATCAATCGAGACATCTGTTATATATTTGGCAACTTGGAGACACTTTTCCCATAAAACTACGACAGCTACAGAGTTGAAAGTTGGCAAGTACATGTGTACCTGCAAAAAGATAGATAGGTCCCCATGACGGAGCCCACATTTTTTATCCATTTATTTCCTGAATTCAGACAAATATATTTGACAAAAAGGTCCCGTCCTTCTTTGGCATCTCTCAAGATGTATTGCTCCATTCCAGTAGAGAGTAAGTCTACAGTCGGCCCGTGACTTTCAGTTGATGTTAATGTACCGGTCAGTCCTTTCATCGACAGGGGGCCTAGCTAGTACACACACACACACACACACACACACATACACACATACACACACACACACACACACACATACACACACACACATACACACACACATACACACACACATACA
>NW_004798046.1:206245-208725 GCF_000002075.1 Aplysia californica | reverse complement strand
TGTGTAGTGTGTAGTGTGTAGTGTGTAGTGTGTAGTGTGTAGTGTGTCGTGTGTAGTGTGCAGTGTGCAGTGTGTAGTGTGTAGTGTGTCATGTGTCGTGTGTCGTGTGTAGTGTGTAGTGTGTAGCGTGTAGCGTGTAGTGTGTCGTGTGTCGTGTGTCGTGTGTAGTGTGTAGTGTGTAGTGTGTAGTGTGTAGTGTGTAGTGTGTCGTGTGTAGTGTGCAGTGTGCAGTGTGTAGTGTGTAGTGTGTCATGTGTCGTGTGTCGTGTGTAGTGTGTAGTGTGTAGCGTGTAGCGTGTAGTGTGTCGTGTGTCGTGTGTCGTGTGTAGTGTGTAGTGTGTAGTGTGTAGTGTGTAGTGTGTAGTGTGTAGTGACTGCTGGTGTCGGATATTACGTAGAAAGTCTTACTACATGGTAGTAACGCTTCTGTTTCAAGAAAAAAACAAAAACAATTTTGGCTAACCTGGCCCGTCGTCCACAATACATCCATCCACAACCACATGATGTTTAACACAACAACAACAACAACAACAACAACAACAACAACAACAACAACAACAACAATAACAACAACAACAACATGTGTATCTAACCATCACCACCCACAACGACATGTTTAACTAACCCCCCTGTCTCTCCCCAGAGGCTACCACAAGACCGGTGTGACTGTGGCTGTACTGCTCATCCTTGCCTCCATGATCACCGGCGGAGTGCTCTCCTACACCAAAAACATGGCCGAACTTCTGCCAGAGTTCTTCACCAAGTCCGGCATTGTGTATGTATATTTTCTTACAAAGTTCTTCACCAAGTCCGGCATTGTGTATGTATATTTTCTAACAAAGTTCTTCACCAAGTCCGGCATTGTGTATGTATATTTTCTAACAAAGTTTTTCACCAAGTCCGGCATTGTATATGTATATTTTCTAACAAAGTTCTTCACCAAATCTGGCATTGTGCATGTATATTTTCTAACAAGGTTCTTCACCAAATCTGGCATTGTGTATGTATATTTTCTAACAAAGTTCTTCAGCATTGTGTATGTATATTTTCTAACAAAGTTCTTCACCAAATCTGGCATTGTGTATGTATATTTTCTAACAAGGTTCTTCACCAAATCTGGCATTGTGTATGTATATTTTCTAACAAAGTTTTTCACCAAATCCAGCATTGTGTATGTATCTACGCCCCTGCCTAGACTTTTTTAAAGTTAGAGTTTTACGACTCTCGCAACTGCACAAGGTCATATGAGCGCGCGAAACACACGTTGGTTACATTCACAACAGTTCACTGCAAGGTTTGGCTGGGGTCAACGATCAGATTTTAAAATGTAAAAAACTTGAGGTAAAATAACAATCAAAAAAATGATAACCTGCTTACAATCAAAGTAACTGTTGCCGAGACTGTGCAAACCACCCCTGGCGGCCATGACTTGTCCAACGTACTTCCCTCTCACTTGTGACGCTCTGCTTCAGAGACCCCAGGGTCTACTGAACTTGTCCAACATAGATCTATTTCCCAGTGGTTTTGGCTGTGTTTTAGAGACCCCAGGGTCTACTGAACTTGTCTTACGTAGATATCTATTTCCCAGCGTTTTTTTTTTTTTTTTGGTTCTATTTCAGAGACCCCCCAGGGTTTACTTAACTTGTCTGTTTTAGTTTTAGTAAGAGTTTTACGACACTTGCAAAACAATAAGGTCATATAAGTGCCGAAGATGTGTTAGATCTACAAGAGAGTAACAAAAACAAAAAGATGGAGGGGGGATAGAGACGATAGATTTTTTATAGGAACGAAGGAGCCAACCACACCAGAGCACCCGCCAACCACCCACAAACTTGTCCAACATATGTCCCAGTGGTTTTGGTTGTGTTTCACAGATCCTAGAGTTCACTAGATCTACCTGTCCTACTGTCCAATCAGTGGTTTGCTTGTGTTTCAGAGACCCACGAGTTTACTAGATCTACTTAGTCAACGTATTTCCTAGTGGTTTTGTCTCTCTTTCTGAGATCCACAAGTCCATTAAACTTGTCCAGTGTATTTCTCAGTAGTTTGGTTCTGTTTCAGAGATTCTAGGGTTTACTCAACTTGTCCTACGTATTTTCTAGTGGTTTGGTTCTGTTGTATAGATCCTAGAGTTAACTACTTGTCCAGTGTATTTCATAGTGGTTTGCTTGTGTTTCAGAGACCCACGAGTTTACTATAACGAGTTTACTATAGCGAGTTTACTTTAACGAGTTTACTATAACGAGTTTACCAGTGGTTTGCTTGTGTTTCAGAGACCCACGATCTACTATAACGAGTTCTACCATTGGTTTGCTTGTGTTTCAGTGACCCCCGAGTTTACTATAACGAGTTCTACCAGCGCCCCTACACCAGGATAGGTCCGTACATCATCGGCTTACTGTTGGGCTACTACATCCGGGTCAGGGGGAAGACAACTACTCTGCACTGGGTGAGTGAGTACGGTAGTGTGTGTGTGTGTG
>NW_004798046.1:203313-204362 GCF_000002075.1 Aplysia californica | reverse complement strand
CCATTCCCACCTGGGTGAAGTGAGGAAAATTCGTGTAAAGTGCCTTTCCCAAGGACACAACGTCGGGCCCCTGACGGGATTCGAACCCACGACCTTACGGTTGCGAGTCTGGTACACGTTGGCAAAGATAGAAAATACAAACATGACATATTCTGATCATGAAAATGACATAAAAACTAACGTGGAAGTGTTTCTACAAAGGGGAACTACTTAATATTGAACAACTAATGTCCTGCTATGAGAATGAATTACGAGCAGGTCCAATTGGTCGCTTTGAATTTAAGCACAAAGGGGCTGTCTCGAAAAATGCTGTTTTAAGAAAATCAAAGATAAAGTTTTTGCCCTTTGTTCAGTTTCTTTAAAAGACAAGGAGAGTTATCTCTATAACGAAACAAATATTCACACCAAAGATATCAAACTTCTCCTATAGGTAGGGCAATGCCCACATTTTTTGGGGTAGGTCAAGATTTCTCGAAACGCCCGAAATCTTTGTTCTTAAAAGCGACCAATTATTTCCCTTACATAACAGCGAGTAATGTATATTCGGCCGTCGCCTAGGTTTCCCTGTGTGTGACCTTGACCTCTTGTCTGACCTTGACCTTTTGTGTGACCTTGACCACATGTGTGTCCTTGACCCCACGTGTGACCTTGATCCCATTTGTGGGCGTTGACCCCATGACCTTAACCCCATGTGTGACCTTAACCCCCATGTATGACCTCTTCCCCCCAGGCCGTGGTGACCGTGGGCTGGTGTGCGAGTACAGCCGTGGCCTTGACCGTCCTATTCGTCCCTCACCAGACGTTCGCGCGCATCCACATCATGACCCGCACACAGACCGCCATCTACAACGGCTGTAAACACACGGCCTTTGGGCTCAGCATTAGCTGGGTCTTGTTGGCCTGTCTTACTGGATACGGCGGTGAGTGGGGGTGAGTGGGGGTGGAGAAGTTTGTGTTAGAGGTATGCCGGTGAACGATACAAAGATAATAAAACAAAACCAAGTGACTATACGAACGCACGCACGCACATACACGAATACACACACACA
>NW_004798046.1:198118-199348 GCF_000002075.1 Aplysia californica | reverse complement strand
ATAAACCAACTGTCAACCGTACACACAATTATGTTCCCTCAAAAAGATCCCTCTGATGACAACATGTTCTCTCCCCACAAACCTCTCGATCATCGGCAAACTGTTCAAATGTTCTCAGCCCACACAGCAGCATTGGTTTTTTTCTAAAGAGAGCAAAAAACTGTTACATCCTTTATAAAATTGTACCTACTTAATTAAGTACCGTTTCGTGTTTTTTTAATTAGGAGTTGGAATTTCTACCAAATATTTCTCGACCACATGCGACCGATAGCTAATAATAAAAAGATGATCATTTCCACAAACCGTTTTTAGTTTTCTAGTTTTGGTGATAAGTGCTTTTACTTTTGGTCAACTAAGGTCACATGAGCGCCAAGGGGTGAATGTCAACAGAGAAGGATTAACCCTATCCCACAGAATTCTATCCTAAGCGCAGAATTCTGTGCCCTATCCGTACGCCCTGGGGTCATTTTGTACCCCTGGGGTTGTATTCTTCACATTTTGGAATACTTCTGGTACGAAGATCTCTTTGAAACTTTCAGTATTTCTCAAAAATTCATTTTGACAGACTGCTACGCAAAGCGTACGGTTCCTCTTTGGAAAGTGGTGGCACAGAGTTCCCCACGTCGTATGGATACGATAGTAAAACACAACGACGTACGGATTAAGAAACTGCTATTGAAAAAAAGAGAGACGTTGGGCTCCTACATGTGAACAGATGTCTGATGATATATTATTACTATCACTATCCACAACTTCGCGCTAATGAAAGCAAAGACTGTGAGGGGCCCTGCACCTGTACGTTCCAACCAGGCGGATTTTACCTCAGTGGACACCACAGACATTGGTGAATACCACAGACATTGGTGAACACCACAGACATTGGTGAACACCACAGACATTGGTGAACACCACAGACATTGGTGGACACCACAGACATTGGTGGACACAGCGTCCGAACCACGCGCAAAACCGCCACTGGATGGGTGGGCGCGTCATCCACATCACGTGAGGTTTAACAAACAACAGAGGGATAGAAAAGAAGTAGGACGTACCAGTGACACCCTCCAACCACCCACAGAGACAGAAACAGACAGAGGGATAGAAAAGAAGTAGGACGTACCACTGACACCCTCCAACCACCCACACAGACAGAAACAACAGGAGAAAATGAGCAACAAAATTCTTCACAGTTTGATTAAGTACAATTTATTCCCCATGATGGATCAACAA
>NW_004798046.1:194536-195613 GCF_000002075.1 Aplysia californica | reverse complement strand
AAAATAACAATAACAATAACAATAATAATAATAATAATAATGCGTTATATTAAAGAGAATATCCACGGTCTGCAACACGCTGTATGCGTGTCACAGCTACCATCAGCGATCATCCCAGCAGACCACACAACACTCACAAACATTCTCAGCTTCCTGGGAAACATCCAGCGCAAGCTGCAGATTGCGAGCTCAAACACTCAGGGTGTAAACTTTCCAACAAGTTGTTTTTGATCATCAGCCGAGCTCTAAAAACTCGTTCAAGAAACATCGATGGGTTTTCCTCCTGGCCCAGAAAAGGCTGAGCTTTCTTTTGATGCAATAGCATCAAATTTATATACCGTATATATACATAAGGGAAATAAGTAGTAGAAGCAGAAGAGAAGAATCATTATGCCACAATCATAATACACCGTCATATCACGACCCCTGTGCTTCCTTGTCGTTTCTACATTTCTTTTCAACACTGAAAACAGCTCATAACAAAGAGTGAGCTTAAGAAAAAGTCACATTTTCACTGTTTTTAAAAAAATGGAGTTACTACAAGACAGCACTGAGGTCATGATTATAGAAACCCGCGGGGCATTCTTTGATTGAAAAACACATTTCTCCAGGGACTTTTGTGTTTCTGAAAGTATTTACTACATGTATCTCCAAACGGGCTGTCAATTTAGTTTTAGCAAGAGTTTACGGCACTTGCAACACAATAAGGTCATATAAGTGCCGAAGATTAGAGGTGTTACAAGAGAGTAACATACACAAAAAAGAAGGAGGGGAGATAAAGACGATAGATGTTTGATGGGAAAGAAGAAGCAAACCACACCAGAGCACCCGCCAACGACCCACAAACCTATTTTGTTTTACTTATTTACGCATGTATATATTCATATGTAAAACAATTCCCCGTGTGTATACTACTTTAAGACTAATAGCTAAGTCCAAAACCCAAAATGCTGCACAGTAGATTGTTATTACTAAACACAAAAGCGCCAGATGATAGAATTGGGGACGGTACCAAAAAAAACAACAACAAAAAACCCCCCCAAAAAACTGTCGTCTGCCACAAGAAGAGAAAGTCAC
>NW_004798046.1:190536-193991 GCF_000002075.1 Aplysia californica | reverse complement strand
CATCCACGATGTTGTGGTTATCGCTACTAAAGCCCCACCACCCACCATCCACGATGTTGTGGTTATCGCTACTAAAGCCCCACCACCCACCATCCACGATGTTGTGGTTATCGCTACAGCCCCACCACCCACCACATTTACCAAAATTAATGGCCCATTAGTGGTTGGTATTGCCCACGGTGGTGAGCTTCGTCCAAAACGACCAGACGTACGTATAACACAAAACGCCCGGACATACGCGTAACACAAAGAGGAAATGTTCGGACATACGTGGAACACAAAGAGGAAATGTTCGGACATACGTGGAACACAAAGAGGAAAAAACGACGAGCGACATGCATGGATATACAGCAGGCCAATAGGGCAAATCACATTGATAAAAAACAAAACTCTCAGATGAAGCATGGTGTAAAAAAAATAAAAATTAATCAACAATTATTTACAACAGTCATGGAATAACCTAAAAAAAAATTAATTTAAAAGTTTTTCAAACAGACAAATCAATCAATAAATAAGAAAGCGTGGAGATGACTAGAGCTGTTTCAATCCCTGACGACGGAGACATGAGCCAACCAACCACACACGTGCACGCTCCTACTTCTCCTCAATACTGGTTCTCTTCACAACTGTACCTCTACTTTAAGTACTTTTTCTGGCATTTTTCAACACACTTGGAATCTGAATTTTGACACGACATTTCTTGAACACGCACAACCAATACCACGGGTTACGGAACGCAACAAAAATATGTGTCACAACGTGGCGGAATCAGGCGCTCATCAATTTTTGGGCATATGGGGTTATTGGTATCATCTTCAAGCCTGTTCATTTGACTTCATTTTGATGAAAAAATATCCATCTATGTTGAATAAAAGTCGAAGTATTTGCGACTGAAAGAGGTCAGGTTGCCTGGTTCCAGGGGTACAATTGACGAGAAAATGGCTGGCAGAGTGGACTGAGAATCCTTGGAAACTGAAAATGTACATTTTGTGCCTCTAATCAAACATAAAAATGTGTTTTTCAAAGGACAGAAAAGGAAAAGATGTTGAGCCAAAAAAAAGAAAACTAGAAAAAAATTGTCCATTGGCCAAAAAAAAATGCCAATATCTTTGAATTTCCTTCTTTTGACGAGCTCCTGATTTGACCACGATGCCTCACAGATTAAAACAATTGTGGGCTCAGTACATGAGAACAGCGGGCCGAGGAACTATTTGATAAGTCAGGTCTAGAGAGAGTTACCAGACGTTTGAGTATCCATACTTGGAACTTTAAAGTATACGTCAGTAAAAGGGATAAAGTTATCACAGTCGGTGTGTGCCAAGGGCAGGAGAGAGTTGAGTTGTCCACGCCCCAGGGGAAAAAGTTGCTGGTATCAGGATAACTTACAAATGTGTGTGGTTTGTGTGCGTGCGTGCGTGTGTGTGTGCGTGCATGCATGCATGCAAGAGTGTGTGTGCGCAAACATGCTTTGTGTGTGCGTTTGTGCGTGCATGCCTGCGCGCGTGGGTGTGTGTGTGTGTGTGTGTGTGTGTGTGTGTGTGCGCGTGCGTGCGTGCGTGCATGCGTGCGTGCGTGTGTGTGTGTGTGTGTGGATGGCAAATATAACAGTCCTGACTCTCTATTGGACGGTGAGGATTTTGACAAATCACTGGACAATATCATATATACGTACTAAACAAATTTTCTTTTGGATCGTTTCAACTCCCAAAGAAAGATGAAGCAATCTATATCTAAATATTATACCGTAACTTTAAGTACATTTTTGTGGGTGCTTTCAAAAAAGCGGCCACCCAATTGAGACCAGTATTTCCCACTGGATGGAATGTGCATTGAGCTGACAAACTGAAGTATAAGATACATGCCACCCTCAAAGTGACGGGGTTCCGACTCCGAGACAAAGAGGTTTGGAGGAAACAGGACAGGGAGATTCACTCCAACTCCAACAGCTAAAAATGGTTTCACACTTTACTTGTGAATTGTGAAGCGTGCTGACAAAACAAGTTACTTCTCGGATTCAAGCCTTAAGGACATAGATACATCACGCTGAAGATTTTACAATTTAGAACATTGAAATAATAAAAGCCAGGTTATAGTTAAAGAATATGGCATCAAAAGAAAACTTGTAAATTTGACTCTTGTGTAGATTTTTGGTCAATATCTCAAATTTGACCCTTGTGTCGATTTTTGGTCTATATCTCCATTTGTGGATTGCGAGAAGAAACTCATTTTGTCAGAATGCCTCACACTTGTCAAATTGAAAAAAAAAAGAGGGTCAGATTATCTCGAGTCCTTGACACACTGTGTGGGGCATCTGTGTCACTAGTGTGTAACACGTTTGGTTTCAGTAAGAGTTTTCGGCATTTGCAACACAATAAGGTCATATAAGTGCCGAAGAATGGATTATGTGTTACAAGGGAGTAACAAACACAAAAAAGAAGGAGGGGCAATGAAGACAATAGACGTTAAATAGGAAAGAAGGAGCAAACCCCACCAGAGCACCTGCCAACCACCCACGTGCAGTGTGGAACTCAGTTCTTGCGACAACAACAACAACAACAACATCAACAACAACACAACAACAACAACAAAGGAGTGAGAACCCTGTCTTTCTAAGGGTGGGAAATATCATAAAAGTTCAACCAAATAAAACAAAACTAAAACACAAAACACAAAAATATGCCACATCAAGCGGTAGCAAAGAGAACTGTACACAGACACCGCGCCGCCACTCTTTAGTTTGAGTAACAACACAATAAGGTCATATAAGTGCCGAAGATTAGATTACGTGTTACAAGAGAGTAACATACACAAAAAAGGAGGAGGGGAGATCAGGACGACAGATGTTTAATAAGAAAGAAGGAGCAAACCACACCAGAGCACCCGCCAACCTACAAGAGGAAGCAGACACCACTGGAGCAAACATCTTTGGCAAAGGTTCAAACACCTGCCCCTCACTTTGTACACAGTCACTCCAAGCAGCGTACCAGCCCAGGAATAATGGGCAACATTGAGATCCCAAAACTGACACATGTTCATAAATACACATATACAGATGTTCATACATACACACATACATATATTCATAAATACACACATACAGATGTCCGTAAATACGCTAGTGACATACAGATGTCCATAAATACACACATACAGATGTCCGTAAATACACACATACAGATGTCCGTAAATACGCTAGTGATATACAGATGTCCATTAATACACACATACAGATGTCCATAAATACACACATACATTATCCATAAATACACACATACAGATGCTCCTAAATCCACACATATATATACATAAATGATATAAAACACAAACACCATTCATATGTGAAGCAATGAAACAAGGAAACAAACTCATCATATTATGAGCACACTACCTCTCTCTGTCTCTCTCTGTCTCTCTCTGTCTCTCTCTGTCTCTCTCTGTCTCTCTCTGTCTCTCTC
>NW_004798046.1:188085-190436 GCF_000002075.1 Aplysia californica | reverse complement strand
CCCTGCCCAGTCTCTCTCTGTCTCTCTCTCACATAGACACACACACACACACACACACACACACACATATAGACACACATAGACACAATCACACACAAGCACGCACAAGGAAATGCACACACATACACACACACACAAATCTCTACTTTCCATCAACGTATGATAACACATATAGACTTAATCATTCAGATCTAAGCAGCTTGGATAAAAAACCCAACATATTATGAAGACCTGTTAGGATTGTTCCATTGCAGATTATAATAGAGAGACAATGACATGCATGCAGAACGACACTATGACAATAAGTAGTTGGTAATTGCAACCAGAAAATGAGACTGTGCAAAAAAAACCCAAATAAACCTGGATGATAAAACGATATATTTGCGTAACTCTACCACTGGCAACCACCGGAACAGCTTGCTATAAATATGTCAAGTCCTCGCTTCCTGTCTCCTTACAGAACTACTCACTGACTACAGAAAAAGTCCCAAACTTTTCGGATGCCACGGGTGGGAACAGAAGGAACAGAAGCATTCTTCAGGACAAAAGTAAGTAATGTTACCTCAATCAATGTGTGTTTTTATCTCCGTTTGTTCAGCGGGATCAGATTGGCTGAGCCAACAATCCACTGTGTTTCCACAACTGCCTCCTTTGACGAGAAAGTCTTTTAGTTTTCGTTTAAGTAGAGGTTTTACGGCGCTCGCAACTGCATAAGGTCATATGAGCACCTAGGGGTGGATGTCAACAGAGAAGTGCAAACGGGGAATCAGACTTACTCTGCTCACCTCTCTAGCCTCAACAGCACAAAGTCTGCTTCGACTATCAAGGCACCCCGGAAATAGCGGGTCACAAGAGTGTGACAAACATACAAAAGAAGTAGAGGAAAAATGACGATAGTAAGGATACGGAAAGAAAAAGCAGCAGTTCCCTGTTGCACATCAGGCACAGTTATGAGCGTGACATTGATGAATCAGCCCATTTACAATTCTACTGTGCATGAACGAGAAATGTCCCCCCTTTGGGAATGGCCTAAAGACACTTCAGTCAGTGGCACTACCCCGGGGGGTATGTGAAAGTCTTTGATATAACAGACCATAGAACACTCAGAAACAGTCTCAGCTTCCAGAGAAGCATACACAGCTCCAGCAGCAGATTAATCGCTCACACACAAACAAACAGTTCAGGAGAGATGTGCTCACATCTCAAGACAAACGTCCCTCATCAGTCACCCTCCACACGCACGCTTCTTCTAAAAAAAACCAAAGACCTGTTGAGAGTTAAAATAATGTACGAAAATTTCCGGACTTTTCAGTAAACATGGAAAAAATGTCCAGCCGTCTAGAGAATAAAGACTATAAAGACTCAAGCACACTCAGAATAAAATCACTGAGAGAAGAAAAACGGAGACACACTGTCACTACTCGCTGTGAGCTCCCATAAAATGTAAGAGATAAACTCTCATAAGGTCGCTTTTAAGCACAAGTGGGCTATCCCAAAAAATGCTGGTTTGAGAAAATCGAAGGTAAAGTTTTAGGACCCTTGTTCAGTTTCTTTAAAAGACAAGGAGAGTTTTCTCTATAACCAAACAAATATACACACCAATGAAACCAAACTTCTCCAATAGGTAGGGCAATGCCCACTTTTGGTGTAGGTCAAGATTTCTGGAAACCCCCGAAATCTGGGTTAGCCCACTTGTCTTTAAAAGCGACCATATAATGAGGATGGTAAGCTCCCATATAATGAGAGAGGTAAGCTCCCATATAATGAGAGAGGTAAGCTCCCATATAATGAGGGAGGTAAGCTCCCATATAATGAGGGAGGTAAGCTCCCATATAATGAGGGAGGTAAGCTCCCATATAATCATCCCCATCTTCTCTGCTCGAACATTTAAAACAATTCACTATCGATGGCTGGAAGCCGACTGGCACTCAACGCCCTCTCAACCACAGCTCAACAGTGCCTGACACCGCTTCAAACACACCTTCACAAGAAGAAAAAAACCACACAACTTCTCAAAACTTTCCTTATTTTAAAAAAACAACCCAATGCAGACGTGAAATGTAAAGACAGATGTGAAGAAATGCCCAAGCACCTAGCGACAGCTGCCCCCAGTCTCCAGGTCTATGCCGATATATCCACGTCGCCGGGCTCCGCGAACAGGCCTCTGACCTCCAGCATGCTGGCAAGGTCAAGTACAAGCTTGTACAGGGCCGGGTGCTCCAAGATCTCGTCGGTGGGGAGGGCAGGGTGGGAGGCGGGGTAGTAACTGGGGCCCTGGAAGTACACACAAACGTACATGGATGGTGTCAATGCTATATATATATATCTACGTATTTGTGTGTGTGTGGGGG
>NW_004798046.1:185925-186900 GCF_000002075.1 Aplysia californica | reverse complement strand
TCCCCCCCCCCCATCAGACCGTGTGCTATATTTCATAGACCATCCCTTGTGTTCTCCTCACCTTAAAGCCGCGGTGTAAGATGAGCACGATGTAGCAGAAGACGAAGCGGAGCAGCAGGAGTCGCAGGAAGTCGTCGCCCAGGAACTGCACGTAGGCGTGGTCTGAAACAACCGAGGAACGGACGACGCATGGGATGAGATGAGGTGAGATAGGAAAGGATAAAATGAGATGAGATAAAGATGAGATGAGGTGGGATGAAACAGGATAAAAAGAAATGAAATAAAATTATATAGAACAGGATAAAATGAGATGATATAAAATTATATAGAACAGGATAAAAAGAAATGAGATAAAATTATATAGAATAGGATAAAATGAGATTAGATAAAAATGAGATGAGATGGGATAAGATAGGATGAGATGAGATGAGATAAAATGAGATGAGATGAGATTAAATAGGATAAAAGGGCTAAAGAGGCTTAAGGTATCTAATCTTACCTTATCTGATCTGATCTTTAGCTAAATCCACGTGCCCATTTTCCGAGCCTAGCTTAAGAGGTGCAAACCGTTTTCTCTTATCTTATCTTGTGTAATCTTATCTAATCTTATCTTATCTTATTTTATTGATCTGATCTGATCTGATGGTATCTTATCTAACCTTATCTTGATCTTATCTTATCTGATTTTACCTTATCTTATTTAATCTTATCTTTTTTTGTCTGGTCTGATCTGATCTGATCTGATCTGATCGAATCTGATCTCCTCTCCAGCTGCGACCAGCACGTACCCAGTTTGCGAGCGCGGCTAAAGAGTCGCGAGGCGTCTGCGACAAACTTGTCGACCTGCGCCTGGCACTTGTCCCACAGGCTGATGGGGATGTCGGAGATGCTGCAGACACAGCACATGGCCATCAGGGGGCTGTGCAGGAACAGCGTGAACAGGTTGCCCTTCAGCTGCTGGTCTGATGGGGGGGG
>NW_004798046.1:182116-183626 GCF_000002075.1 Aplysia californica | reverse complement strand
TGATAACTATAATCATAACAATCATAATCATAACAACAATATTAACAATAATCATAACTATAATCATAACAATAACAATAGCATATTTTCATTCCCACCTATCTGAGCCAGACAAGAACACTCACAAAGCCCGACTGCTTCCCCCGAGACCACAGATGAGTCTACGTTCTGACTTCCAAGTCACTGTAACATGTTTTTATACGGACTTGAGTAGTTCTAGTTGTTGTCAGAATATACTTTGAATTTCGCCCGGGTGGTGGCCAAAGCCTACTCTTCTCCATTTTAGGACCACCGAGGGATCTTTAACAAGTGCAGCTTGCAAACGAGACCTCAGAGATTTTTCGCCCATATCCCAGAAGGCTAGGTTTTTCTATCTCATCTACCCTGAGCTCTGGCGTGAGGCTGAGAGACAGCAATAAGAAAGAGTCAGGAGTAGCAGGAGAAAGAGCTAGGGTAAATAATAATAGATAGCATTTGTATAGCGCAAATCCCCGCTCAACAGCAAGCTCTATGCGCTTCACAATCTATACTATTACCCCAGCAGACCTGAGAGCGTTCTGAAACAACCTCAACTTCCTGGGAAGCATACAGTGCAAGCGGCCATTTATAGGCGCTAAAACACTAACAAACTGACAAGATCTTTCGCTGTCTATGGCCGGGTACCCATTCCCACCTGGGTGAAGTGGGGAAAATTCGTGTAAAGTGCTTTTTCCAAGGACACAACGTCGGGCCCACGGCTCGAACCCCGGACTCCACAACTTCACGATTATAAGTCCGGTAGCCTAACCACTTGGCCACTGACGCCACAACCTCACAATTACGAGTCCGGTAGCCTAACCACTAGGTGGAAAGAGTCAGGAGTAATGGAGAAAGGTGCCCACAGGAGATGATGGTTGGGGGGGAATGTTTTAGTAAAAGTTTTACGGAACTTGCAACACAATAAGGTCATATAAGTGCCGAAGATTAGAGGTGTTACAAGAGAGTAACATACACAAAAAAGAAGGAGGGGAGATAGAGACGACAGATGTTTGATAGGAAAGGAGCAGACCACATCAGAGCACCCGCCAACCACCCACAGATAGGGGAAGACAGTTGAGACGAAAGCAGATGACAGAACAGGACCACAGAACATGAAAGGAGGTGATGGGACACATGAGGATGACACTGTGGAAAAAGTCCACCGATCTAAGACGGCCACATTTTAACACGACAAAGGGTGGCAGTCTTGGACAATCTTCACTCTATTTGTACGTTGAGAATATTTGACAGGTGTGTGGGACATGATTCTGTTACCAGTGCATCTTCTTATATCTCGACAGTATCTGTACATGTACAACATTTGACAGTTGTGTGACTCTCTCACCAGTGCATCTTCTTATATCTCGACAGTATTTGTACATGTACAACATTTGACAGTTGTGTGACTCTCTCACCAGTGCATCTTCTTATATCTCGACAGTATTTGTACATGTACAACATTTGACAGTTGTGTGACTCTCTCACCAGTGCA
>NW_004798046.1:179873-181014 GCF_000002075.1 Aplysia californica | reverse complement strand
AAGAAGAAGAAGAAGAAGAAGAAGAAGAAGAAGAAGAAGAAGAAGAAAAACAAGAAGAAGAAGAAGAAGAAGAAGAAGAAGAAGAAGAAGAAGAAGAAGAAGGAAGAAAAAAAGAATAAAATGTTCAACTCTGTACTCACAATCGTCGGTGTGCTTCTGGTTGCCCGGGCAACCGTCTGCCGATATGTAGAGAACCATGGCGCCATTGGGCGGCAACTCTTTGAAGGCCGAGGCCAGGAACGTGTTGAGCTGTCCGTACGTGGGCTTGTACAGCAGGTACTTGTGAGGGTTGTCGCGCTTGTTCGTGCGGTCACCATTTTCCTGGAACGAGGAAAGTTTAAGAGTTGAAGAAAATAAAATCCCAGGACCTATCCCCACCCTGCTTGCTGGTTCGGTTTTCCCGAACTGCTTCACACAACAGAATCATACGTCTGAGAACCAAGAGAATCACTGAAAGTAAAGGGCAGAATTTGCTCACAACTCAAAAGTTCGGAAGTCCTCCACAAACAGCTCTGTCCAAAACAAAAACACAAAAACGTGTTACTTTACTTTTCCCAGACTTACAAAATTGTGTGTGTGGGGGGAGGGGGCGCTATATTTAACATTTCCGCGACTTACAAAAGGCGTCCGGCCCGGGGCGGGGGAAGTGTCGTAGATCTGGTTGGTGAGGTCGTCCTGCGGCTCTCGCTCCAGCGTCTGCAGCATGCGGAACATGTCCAAGGTCAACTCGCTGAACTTCACCTGGTGGGAATGTCAATGTTCAGACAACGGTAATAATGCCAGTGTGACTACAGAGAAAAGTAGACAACATAGTACTCACAAAATACAGTCATAAAAAACTTCAGCAATACAGTCCAACCTACTCCAACGGCCACCTGTCTAAGACAAGCACCTGTACAAACGACCACTCCCCACCTTGCGTTTTCTCTACATCATAATGACATTATCCAAAGACATTCACCTGTCTCAGACAAGCACCTGTACAAACGACTACATCATAATGACATTATCCAAAGACATCCATCTGTCTGAGACATCCACCTGTACAAACGACTACATCATAATGACATTATCCAAAGACATCCACCTGTCTCAGACATCCACCTGTACAAACGACTACATCATAATGACATTATCCAGA
>NW_004798046.1:160282-178777 GCF_000002075.1 Aplysia californica | reverse complement strand
CCCCCCACCACCTCCTTCAATCACAATCATCTCCACTTCTATTCCAGATGGATGGACATTTTGTCCACCAAAAGGCAAGGCAAAGAAACAGGCTATAAGAAGATATCAATGACTTCATTCGCCCGCAAATTGACCAGCGCCTGATTCCACTGCGTGGCAACACAGATGTTTCTTGAACAAACGAAGTAGTCTGATGTTACCCACCGGATGATTCAGACCACACAGACAAAATGTTTCTTTAACAAACGAAGTAGTCTGATGTTACCCACCGGAACATTCAGACGGAATAGAAAAATGTTTACTGTACGCAAAGAACACTATGTCACTCTCTTATCTGACAGAACAGTCAGAGGTTATCCTCATTAGATTCAGACAAAACTGAAAAATCTTTCCAAAATAAACAAAATAGTCCAATGATAACTGCCTGAGGTTGAGACAAAATGGAGAAGTTTCTTGGACCAACAGAATAGTCCGCTTCCAGGCCACAAGCCACACACACATCCTTTTACCCATCACGTTCATCTAGTGCACCGTCTATGTGCACAGGCATGATGGAGGCATTCACATGATATAACAATATATATCTGTCAACATCCAACAGACAATCCAGCCCGTAGTTTTGCCACAATCGCAGTTCCCCATGTGTCTATGTCCAAGAGTTGTCTACAACGCCTTGCTCTAAAAATCCATTTTGTCTCAAAACAAGAAAAGTGGACGATCATCCGACTACAGTGGACAATCACATAACCAATGATAGATTAATATTATCCAAGGAATATGGACACAGTCACCTCTACTGTTGTGCCAAGGCAGAGCGACGTATCTGCACTTTTTATGATTTTGAGTTAACTCGCGCTGCCATTGGAAATATGGGCATGGCCCTTCATTACGTCTGTTTGCCATAGTGAAATCTCCTATTTGTAGCGCAGATACGTCTGTTTGCCATAGTGAATTCTCCTATTTGTAGCGCAGATACGTCTGTTTGCCATAGTGAAAGCTCCTATTTGTAGCGCAGATACGTCTGTTTGCCATAGTGAAATCTCCTATTTGTAGCGCAGATACGTCTGTTTGCCATAGTGAAATCTCCTATTTGTAGCGCAGATACGTCTGTTTGCCATAGTGAAATCTCCTATTTGTAGCGCAGATACGTCTGTTTGCCATAGTGAAATCTCCTATTTGTAGCGCAGATACGTCTGTTTGCCATAGTGAAATCTCCTATTTGTAGCGCAGATACGTCTGTTTGCCATAGTGAAATCTCCTATTTGTAGCGCAGATACGTCTGTTTGCCATAGTGAAATCTCCTATTTGTAGCGCAGATACGTCTGTTTGCCATAGTGAAATCTCCTATTTGTAGCGCAGATACGTCTGTTTGCCATAGTGAAATCTCCTATTTGTAGTGCAGATACGTCTGTTTGCCATAGTGAAATCTCCTATTTGTAGTGCAGATACGTCTGTTTGCCATAGTAAAATATCCTATTTGTAGTGCAGATACGTCTGTTTGCCATAGTGAAATCTCCTATTTGTAGTGCAGATACGTCTGTTTGCCATAGTAAAATATCCTATTTGTGGTGCAGATACGTCTTCCTGCCTTTGACACAAGATGCAGAATGGGTATGGGCGTCCATTTAAACGTAGATACAAAAATTAATCATTTTTGCTGATACGTCGGTCTGCCTTGGCATGGCAATCTAGCCCTCAGCCGAAGACCACCCCTCACCCTCTCACCTGGATGAAGGCTTTGATCTCACCCTCTCACCCTCTCACCTGGATGAAGGCTTTGATTTCACCCTCTCACCTCGATGAAGGCTTTGATCTCACCCTCTCACCTCGATGAACGCTTTGATCTCACCCTCTCACCTCGATGAAGGCTTTGATCTCACCCTCTCACCTGGATGAAGGCTTTGATCTCACCCTCTCACCCTCTCACCTGGATGAAGGCTTTGATTTCACCCTCTCACCTCGATGAAGGCTTTGATCTCACCCTCTCACCTCGATGAACGCTTTGATCTCACCCTCTCACCTCGATGAAGGCTTTGATCTCACCCTCTCACCTGGATGAAGGCTTTGATCTCACCCTCTCACCCTCTCACCTGGATGAAGGCTTTGATTTCACCCTCTCACCCTCTCACCTCGATGAAGGCTTTGATTTCACCCTCTCACCTCGATGAAGGCTTTGATCTCACCCTCTCACCTCGATGAAGGCTTTGATCTCACCCTCTCACCTCGATGAAGGCTTTGATATCACCCTCCCACCCTCTCACCTCGATGAAGGCTTTGATCTCACCCTCTCACCTCGATGAAGGCTTTGATATCACCCTCCCACCCTCTCACCTCGATGAAAGCTTTGATCTCGCCCAGCACCAGGTTCCACTCCATCTGATCCTCCGGCTCGTACGTGCCCGTGTAGTCGTCGATCTGTTTGGCCAGCTCCTACATAGAGGAGACAGGACAACCAAAGTTGGGAAACTTACGTCTACGTGGACGGAAGTCCAATCTACAACACTACAGACTCCATTTGTTTTAGTAAGAGTTTTACGGCACTTGCAACACAATAAGGTCATATACATGCCAAAGATTAGAGGTGTTACAAGAGAGTAACAAACACAAAAAAGAAGGAGGGGAGATAGAGAAGATAGATTTTTTATAGGAAAGAAGGGGCAAACCACACCGGAGCACTCGCCAACCACCCACACTTACAGACTTCAACATAAGTTAACGACCACCTTGACAGACAGCCCAGATTTTTTTTTATCCGAAAAAAAAACAGCAAGGAAAGTTTCAAAATTGTTTTCTCTGAAAGTGTTCAGGGGTTAACAATGCGTACTGCCAAGCTTCTTGAAGGGGCAAAACCACCACGTGCAGCACGGAAATCCTGGGGGAATTTTTGCCAACTTTGCCAGCAGTCCTTAACTTGTGTTGAAGTCTGTACTTTGACAGCACTTTTTCCTCCTTCCTGTTGTAGCCTTACATGTGGAGGAGAGGTGCAATGTTCAGTCAAGGGCTGGGTGGGCGGCTTCTGCGATGAGACACGTTCTTCTATTGGGGGGATCTATTTGACGCTGTCTGTCCAAGTGTGTAACACGATCGTTAAAACGCGCAGTGACGATCAGTAAATAGCGCGGAACACAAGACACGTTATTCGGTTGGGGGGCCTATTTGACACTATTGGTCCACGTTTTTCGTGGTCTGCCCTGCCTTTGTAGAACGATTCTCTTGTGTTGTACACAATGGCATTTGTCAATAAATTAATGTCAGGAAAGATAACCTCTCTTGTCTTTCCGCTATTCTCCTAAGTAAACCAGAGCCAGACTTGCTGAACTCTTTAACTCCAGAAAACCGCTCCCAGCAGCTCGTGGTCAGAACCCCTGTGCCCGTGAGTCGCTGACAGCGGTTCAGGCACATTCCTTTACGACCACTTCGACATCAAATTACTTTCGGCAATTGCCTAAAACAGATTTCTTTTATCAGGAGTTGATTCATTAGACGAAGATCTATCAAAATAGGTTCACTTGTTTTGATATAATGACCCATTTCATAACATTTTTGTCAATTTTAGATTTAGTACCAAAGAAGGGGCCTTGCATAGTGGGTTCCCCCCCCCCCCCCCCGGAGATAAATAGTAAAAAGAAAAGAGCCTCAACAGAAGAGAAAAGAGAGAATAGATAGACACGAACGAACAATGTCTCTCCTTTCAAATACACTGAACAAGTCATCATCTCAAACCAGGGATACCTTGGGCAATCTCCTTCCTCTCTGTCTCCCGCCCCATCAAAGCTGAAGAAATACCCCTTTCTGCACCACCCCAGTTGTAATACCAGTCTTGATTCAGACCCGAAGTTGGCAATATAAAGAGGTTTGACTGTGGCCACTTTTCCTGCACATCACCTCTTACTGATTCAGTTCTCAGATCAAATCTCTTTTTCTTTTATCCGCTTTCTTTTTCCACCTCTGCTCAACGTGCATCAACATGTTACCGTTGGTGTTCACCTCCACCAAAGACACAACTTACAACTTACCCTGAGGGTGTGGTGGCGGAGCGGTTAGTGCGCTCGTCTCCGAAGCGGAAACTCCAGGTTCGAGCCTTGGTTTGGACACGCATTTTTTTCACCCTTCCTGCCCACCCAGCAGTAATGGATACCTGAGTTCGAGTTGGGGAAGTAAAGGCGGCGTGGAAAGGAACTGGGCTCCCTACCACAATATGCCGAAGACCCAAGAAGTTGTCTCACTAACAAGGCAATCCCCAATGTCCGGATCGGATGCGGGAACAACTTTAGTTGACAACTTACCCTGACCAAGTCTCTCACTAGCTTCATTTTCTTCAGGAGCAAACACACCACAATGAACCGTGCGTAATAGCGCAACTTCTTCACCATCAGGTCCGGTCTGAAGAAGAAAACAGAAAAAAAAACCAAAAAAAGATTGATTAAACACTTGCTCTACAAACAATAGAATTAATTTTCTATAATTCTTTCCATCAATAGTTTTCAATGAACAAAACTTCTTGCCTGACAACAATTTACTTTACCATCATAACTCTTATTGTTGCTGATCTGTGATTTCTTGTTTTTTAGTTTAAGTAAGAGCTTTACAGCACTTGCGACGCAATAATGTCATATAGTGCAGAAGATTATAAGTGCTGTAACAAGAGAGTAACAAACACAAAAAAGAAAGAGGAGAGAGAAGGACGATAGATGTTTGATAGGAAAAAAGAAGCAAACCACACAAGAGCACCTGTCAACCACCCACATTTTTTGTTTAGAAAGCAAAGATGAAATGGCATCAACTGCATTCGTTTAGTAAAACAAAGTAAAGTTCACAGATCACCTTACCGTTCTTCTTTACTGGCTTTGGAGTAGTAAGCTCTCATTCTGATGGCAGAGTAGAAGGAGAACGACTCGTTCAGGTAGTTGGTCTCGCTCGTTCTCAGGCTGGAGAAAACACAAACAAAAAAGATCATGTCTGTTACATCTTTACGGATCACAGCTGTGGGATAGGTCTCTCTCTCTCTCTCTCTCGCTCTCTCTGTCTCTCTGTCTCTCTCTCTCTCTCTCTCTCTCTCTCGCTCTCTCTCTCTCTCTCTCTCTCTCTCTCTCTCTTTCTTTCTCTCTCTCTCTCTTTCTCTCGCATGCCATCCCCTTTCTATACAGTTTTACTAACATTAGATTGATCAAGATAGAAAGAAAACTTTTTTTTAAATGCCTGAACAAAAAAAATGTGATTTTTAACTGCTTCTTAAACTCCCCAAAGGAACCCGAGTCTTTAATATATCTGGACAAGTTCTTCCACATCAGAGGACCATGGTACGAGAAGGAGCGCTGTCCATACAATTGGTACTTCACTTATAATGGCTTTTGTTTTAGTAAGGTTTTACGGCCCTCGCAACTGCATAAGGTCATATGAGCGCCAAGGAGTGGATGTCAACAGAGAAGTCCAAAGGGGGAATCAGGCTTACTCTGCTCACCTCTCTAGCTTCAACAGCACAAAGTCTGTTTTGACTATCAAGGTACCCCGGAAATAGCAGTTCACAAGAGAGTGACAAACATACAAAAGCAGTAGAGGAAAAATTGACGATAGTAACGTTGAGGAAAGAAAAAGCAGCAGTTCCCCCTATGTTGCTCAAGCACAGTATGAGCGTGACATTGATAAATCAGCCCATTTACAATTCTTCAGTGCATATGAACATGTGAATATCGCCCCCTTTGAAAATGGCCTTAAAGACACTTCAGTCAGTAGCCCTGCCCTGTGTTTGTGGGGGGGGGGGGGGGGGGGGGGGACGTATTGTTTCAGTAAAAATAATTTTATGACTGGAGAAAACAAAGAGATCAATGGCCATCTGTTGAAACACTTTTTTACTTTTTACAAACCAATGAGTATGAAAGGAGAGAAAAGACAGAAATGGAGATGAGAGTGCAGACAGCAGCCACATCAATAAGCCAGCCGTCTGTCCACTTACTAACAGTGATAATAAAGTTGTCCTGTCTGGCCGTCTGTCCACTTACTAATAATGATAATAAAGTTGTCCTGTCCAGCCGTCTGTCCACTTACTAATAGTGATAATAAAGTTGTCCTGTCCGGCCGTCTGTCCACTTACTAATAATGATAATAAAGTTGTCCTATCTTGGATGCAATCTCTCCAATTTGCCATCTCTTTAGGCCATACTTGAAGTCCAGAATTGCTCTGAAAACGAGCAACATAAAAAAAAATTATTGATGATTTTTTAAAATATACAGCCAGAACTGATTTCTATGTTATTTAAAAACTCTTACAATTTCAAAGAAACAATATTTTGTAAAACTGTCCACTCCAACTTCAATTTTTTTCAACAAACAATTGACCCACTGGCAAACTCCTGTGTAGATCTATTCAAAGGTTCCAGGATGTTAACATATTCAGTGTATTCTTATCAAATGTCGTAGTTATCAGATGTTTTGACTATTGTGAAAGACTTAACACGCCTGATGTATGGTAGGCTATGTGAAAGACTTAAGCATCACGCCTGATGTATGGTAGGCTATGTGAAAGACTTAAGCATCACGCCTGATGTAAACAGCAAAACAAGAATCATGGGGAGGAAGCTTCCCAAGAGTACAATATAAAATAGGGCTACAGAGATTTTCAGTTAGTTTTTCAGTTAATTGCTGCACATGTTTTTATACATGATGTGACATGCCGTTCCCTCATTTTTTAAGTACTTTGCACTCTTTATAACATTCAAATTTCTTAAATTATTCAAGCCTGAATGACTAAACAACCTGTGTTGTTGCTGGAATTTCCACAACTTGGTGTAGACGTCAAAAGTGCGACCAAAATAAGACTGCCATTGCTTGTGTCCATACTGGGGTAAATCTCTGAGGAGGGGAAAATATAAATATATAACTATTGCATGACAAACAACAGCTTCAGTAGCATAAATAAGAGAGGATTTGAAGGCAATTTGTGTGAAACAGACCTGGCACTTCAACAGAAAAGTGTTTATCATTGAATAAACGTTCAAAGAATGTCCCTGTTTATCCATTTTGGTTTGGTTTTATAAGTTGGGTTTTATTTTCCCAACCCACAAAAAATAGCCCTTCAGATTCCAATGGAGAGATAAGAAACAACAATTAGCCAACAGTATTTGAGCTATCTTTACAAGATGCTGTTTCAGTATGAGACTTTTTAAATAAATTTTACACGACTGTATTTTTTTGTCTTAGATAATTTAAGCCTACTTGGTGCAAATGACTTAAGTATCAGCAAAACTGATTTTGCTATTGAAATTTGGTGGAAATAAGATTGTACGTGATGTGGCAGAAAAAAAATGAGATCATGCGTCATCAACAAAAAATACAACACTTAGATTTAACAGTGGTCGCTGGTAACGGAAGTCCTCCCAAATATTGAATTATATTGTATGGATTGTTGACAAACTATACTAAAATCTATAATATTCTATAATATTCCTAGAGTCTCATATTATGGGGACTAGAGCTAAGTTCTTGTCTTGGTTCTCTACTCATTCTGGACTAGGGGAATCTAGATCTAGATATCTAGATCTTCTAGAGTCTAGATAAATAATAAGTACCCTGTCTCTAATAGATCTACTATATTAACTCTTGTCCTGCGTCTGTGCTGAGATGCGAATCTTATCAGCAATCGATTACTTCAGACATTCCGGGCAGGCCGCCGGGGTCACTCAGTGTGTACTGTTGGTGTACAGCGCGCACGCCGGGAAACGTGAGTTTTCGCCATGAATACCGTGGGAGTGTGTTAATCGACGAAAATAACGCTAAATGTTTCATAGCTTTCTATAAAAAGTGTTACAAACACATGAATAACCCCCTCTCATAAGCTGATAAGACATTACGAGTAGTTATGCCCATTCGAATAACCTTTCTTGCCGCTCTTGTTAGTTTTAGTAGAAGTTTTACGGCGCTCGCAACTGCATAAGGTCATATGAGCGCCAGACGCTCTTGTTGTTATGAATGACCTGGGGTTCGAAAGGGGATAATATAGGTCAATTTCCGAATGTTTTGAACTCTAATTGTTCTTTGTACCTGCACAATGGTATTCAATATTATCAAATAGGCTAAGCTTATTTTTTATCAGGTAGTATCATTTCATACAAAATCAAGCTCATTTTAAAAAGTTCATATAGAAAAATGGAAGTCTTGTTTCCTGACTATCCTTTTGAGCATGAGATGTATGCCTCGGTTACGAACCAACGCAGGCCGTTCAAGAAGAAGGCCACAAACGCACACAAACTCAAGTAGACTGACGTACGCACACTCACTTGAGCTACCTGAATGCGGATCCGACTCAGGACCCGAATGCAAGGGGAGATAGTGCACGGCGCACATGCGCTGAGCCAGGGGCAAGACTGACGCAGGACCAGAACGCAGGCGAGGTGCCGAAATAGGCTTATCGGGCGACATAAACCCGGCCCCCGTAGGACGAGGGTTAAATAAGACAATAAGTAAGTAAGTTTAGTAGATTTATGCCTAGACACAATCGAGATTCCAGCCCCATAGCAGTCCCAATACAGAAATTCTCAAGTCCTTCAGTGCTGATGGTAAAAAACACATAACATTCACCTGAGACCATTAAATAATTGTTTTGACTTCTCCAAATGGTGGCAGAATTCATTCACGATCTTCTTCTCGTTTTCGTCTAAATTTTGGCCGTCAGTCGCCATGATTGTTTTCTAGTTACAACATACTCTGCTACCAAATGGTTTTGCATAAAATTACATTATTATATATATCAAAATTTATATTCATTCCAATACATATATGAGCAATATCCTAAATTTTAATTTGATTAATAAATAGTTAACAAAAGAGAAAAGTATTGACAAAACAGTTGACGGGGAGATGGAAAAAATATAAATAATGAGGTCAAGAGTATAAGAAGAACGGAAATTTCCGAATAAAATGGCTATGTGTATGTAAGGGGCAACACCGGTTAGGAGGGCCATAATGTGAGCTGACAGCATTAGCAAGTTGGAGCAACGTTTTCAGCGTGTCATTTGGACACTTTATAGGCATGTCTGGAGACTTTTATTTCTTCTATTGTTTTTAAAGGTAAACATGCAAATTGGTGAACAGCCATATCGAATACTGTTCAAAATCGTAATATAAATACATGTATTACATTTGTGTCTTGAAGAAAGTTTGGTTTTTTTGTCTCATTTTAGATAGACTTAGCTTTGCAATTTGTCAGCATCTTTAGCTTAGAACAACCAAGCTCCGGTTGCAGTTAATGGTTATTTTTACAAGAAGAAACTTTTTGAAGAAAAAAATGCCAACGTGAAAATAAGAATTAATGAAGAGAGGTATGAAGGTTTATTAGTTCAGAGTCTACGTGTTTTAATTGTTGTCTTTCTAGCTTTTGGGGTGTATTTGTTTGTTTGTTTGTTTGTTTGTTTGTTATTGTTGTTGTTGTTGTTATTGTTGTTGCTGCTTTTGTGTGTGTGTGGTTGTTGTTGTTGTTTCTGTTGTTGTTGTTGTTCTTGTTGTTTTTGTTCAGTTTAGTTTTTTGCTGTTGTAGTTTGTTTTTTATTTTTTGTTTGTTTTTTGTTTGTTTTTGTTTGTTGGTTTTGGTTGTTGTTGTTTTTTTTGGGGGGGGTACATGGAATAAAATCAGACTGAAGAACAACACTCAGCACTGATCTCATCTTTTTATTGAAAACAAAGTCAGACCGATTTGATAGCAATCTAAAAATACATGTTATTGCAGGCCTTACAGTGAGTAAGATTAATTACGCTCAATGTCGTCTGTTGTGAACTCTGTAGACTCGGAAAAATTTGATAGGCCTACATCAAAATAAAATTTCTTTCGAAAATATAATTTTTGTTTGTTGCGTGTCTTGTCATGTACAATGTTGTACCTCTCTCACGCAGTCTTTGCGCTTTCTTTTATTTAGAAAATGATTGGTCAAGCAATGTATTTCCATCTAGAGTAAAAGCTCCACAGCTTTCATCCATATGAACTTAGATGTCTCTCAAAGATTTTTAAAATTAAACATGACAAGACGAATAATATTGTCAGATCACAAGTATTGGGAGTTCAGGAATTCCGCAATACGTTTCGGCTGCTCCGATAATCATTCGTCTTGCTACATTGATAATAATAATATTGATCATTTTATCATGTAGTTCGCGTCGATCATTAACTGATGACCACATTCAAGAAGGAAAAAAGGGCCCTCGTGGCATTTAATAGTTCCTGGGCTCGAATCCGGATAGCGACGGAACATTTTCTTCTCTACAATTTTCTCCTTTCACATCCTTTCCTGTTCTGTAACAACTTTCCGTTGTCTGCTTTCGTCTGCACTTTCTGCTCCCACCCCTCACCTCCTTATTCTTCCTCTGGGCTCATGACTTTTTCTGTGGTCTTTCTACTGCTTCTCTTCTGCTCCTTCTTACTGGTGTCCTTCAGCCACACCCTTGATCTTATTCTAGATGAGATCTTCACCTAGCCTTCTCGGATAAGGACGAAACATCTCGGAGGCCATGTGTGCAAGTTATGCAGTTTAAAGATCTCTTAGCGGTCCAAAATCGATAAGAATAGGCTTCAGACGTCATTCGGGTGAAATTTAAAAAATCCTACCGACTGAAAATGTTTAATGTGTCCCGTGTTCTCATATGACCTTGAGGCTATACTCGAATATTGAGTCCCTGTGAGTGAGTACACACTTTGGTAGTTGTTGAATGCTCGACATTACTCGAGTACTCACGAGCATCAAGTCCAAAACCTCTGAGTATTCGGGTAATTATTCGAGTGCATTAAAGTAGAAGCAAATATTTGGCGAGTCTCATCGTTCTTATTTGTTGCTACACATTGTTTTTCTTTTTCTACTTTATCTTTGTGCAATATTCAAATCATTCCTTTTATTTTTTGTTTTGTTTTTGTATTACTTTCTATATTAACTATACAATAAGCTGCACAATTAGCAGTTCAAATTCAACAAAGATCGGAAAAAATCAGCAATGGTATACACTTGTTTGTTTGTTTCGGTAGATGTTTTACGGCACTATGTAAACATTTCCTAGCATTTTAAAAAGTAGCTCCCATTTTTGATCAGACAAAAGTGTGCTTGTTGATTTATTAGCTAAAATTCCTTTAGGTTTACACTCCGCTAATGTTTTTCGTAATCTCTCTCTCTCTCTCTCTCTCTCTCTCTCTCTCTCTCTCTCTCTCTCTCTCTCTCTCTCTCTCTCTCTCTCTCTCTATCTATCTATCTATCTCTCTTCCAATCTCTCTCTCTTTTCTCTCTCTCTCTCTACCTCTCTCTCTCTCTCTCTCTCTCTCTCTCTCTCTCTCTCTCTCTCTCTCTCTCTCTCTCTCTCTCTCTCTCTCTCTCTCTCAATCTCTCTCTCTCTCGGAATCTTTCGTAAACCTGTAGGCTCTTGCTACACGTCGGTGTTCATATTTTGAAAATAAAAAGGAGGAGGGAGGGGAGGGGGGGGGGGTAGATGTAGATTAGTGATTGGCAAATAACATGATAAATAATGTCTGTATAATATAAAATTGAGCCTATTCTCAAGCTTCGAATACTCAAAAACTCACTCGAGTATTTTATAAGTACTCGGGCTGGAGTCCAAAATACGGACGGACTCGGACATCCCACAAACCGGTGTCTGTGACACACTGTAGAATTCTGTGCTGTGACATGACCCAACGCTACGCAGTAGATCTGAGTTCGATTTCCGTAGTGGGATTGGGGGTGTTCCATCAAGTATCCCGGTATTTCGGTAAATATCCAATTCTGCACGTTTTATTCAGATTTGATGGAATGTGTGGTTGCACGGTAAGGGCAACGATCCTATTCTTGTAGTGTGAGGATCTTTGTTGGTAGACTAACTCGGGTTAGCCGAGTAGACTCGGGATTGTTTTGCTCGGATGTTGTGTCCGCCCGGATTGGCCCCGCCCCGCCCCCTCCCCTTGCCCCGCCCTCGGCACCACCCCCGCCATCCTGATGGCAAAACCACCTTAAATTCTTTGTTTCATTTTGTCTGTGTCCAAAATTAAATAGTAATACATGTTCAGTGAAAAGTTATCTCTTCTTAGGTCTACTCTTTGAACATCATGGCCAGAAATTAAATTAATTGACGAGATTTATTATTATTTTTATTTATTTCTTCAAAATATAGATCTAGATCTATATCTAGATTATTCTTTGCGACGCATGAGAAAACAATCCTGTTTATAGTGATTTTCGCCCAGGTTAAATTGTTATGCTGTCTAATTGAAGGATTAGCTCTACACCTGACATTAAGTAGGCCTAGACTATTAAGATACAACTGGCTCTTTAAGGTACGACTAGTCCTTTAATGTTATGTCCTGACTGTGTTGTAGTGCGCTAATTACCTACGTCCGTTGTGAATGCAAATGTGTAGGCCCTAAGCATGTCAAATCGTACCAGCAGACGACGCCGCGACTTCGACGAAGTAGGGCACCCAGATAACGGAAATGTCTATCATCCGGTGGTCATGCTGCTTTTACCCAACATTATTCTTCGCCCTGGATTCTGACAGTTGGTGTAGGTCTAGTAACGTGTTCTTTGCGTTTGCAGAGATTGACAGCAGACTAAAAACTGATCAACTCGTTGCTGTATCGGGGCGTCCAGTTGATATAAATAGCATAATAAGATAACCGTGGGTCCTTGAACATAGCCTGTTCACCGACCCAATTTGAAAGATCGGGTTTGTTTCATTATAAAAGCGGGTACTCGGTATGCTGAGGTCTTTCTGTGCCTTGTCGCGGAGCGTGGCAGGACGAAGCGGCTGTAGAGGGAATTCCAAGCCAAAGTCTAAGGATCAGCTTTGTTGGCCAAGTGCTGGCCACGCCGGTTTCACGGACCCGTCCAAGATGTCACAACAACGGTGTTCGAGTGGTGACCATGACTACGAGGTTTGTCAATTATTTCGAAATAATGCAAGGTCTGTTAGTGTCGTTCTTATTCTATTCGTGCAGACCAGAACTTGTTTAGTTTAGAATCCAGATTCCATAGAACTGGAACCGGGCCTAGATCTACGTCTAAGACTTATTCTAAGGTTATACATGATGTAATGCACACGAGTGGAAGAACACAGCTGGATGAACCGAGTCTAGCCTAAGCCTAAGCCCTAAGCTACTCTTCTAGATCAAGAACTATCTCGCCCTTCTCTGCACGTGCACGATTGGCCTCTAGAATCTAGATAGATAATTTCTAGAATCTAAATCTAGATCTAGATCTAGATCTAGATGTAGAAAGGAATCTAGACTAAGCTAGGCCTATATTCCTATATTTACTATAAGGAATTCGTTACTATAAAGATCTAAAATGTCTGGACAGATCAAGAGTTATGTAAGGAAAAGTAAAATGAGAAAAGTGAAAGAATAGGGAAGCGCAAATATTCCTTATAGAGGAACAGTATTGGATGAAGCCTGATCGATAGTGACCATAGATCTGGCTTGTCTTGTCTTGAGTCTGTAGAGAAGAGTTTAGAGTGTTGTTTTCTCTGTAACGTGTTGGCACCTTGTAACTTGTTTTCAGTTAATTTGGTCCCTGGCCATTATGCCCTCCCCAAAAAAAAAAATTTTTCTAAAAATTAGCATTGAGATTTCACAAATGGTCTAGAATCTAGATATCTAGATCTAATCTAGATCAGATCTAGATCTAGATCAAGATATTTTATATTTTCCCTTCTCAATCAATCATCCTTGGGAATACACACTGGTTGTGGTGGATATTGTGTAGGGAGCTCTTTACTCTGTTTTTTAGTTTAGAAGTTTCCCGAATGGTGCAAATTACTTTACTTTTTCAGCAATAGAGAGGGATCCGAAGAATAGCAGGACCAATGACTTGAAATCTTAAATTGTGAGGCAAAAAAAGACTTTTATAAACTTTATAAATTGCAAGGCAAATGACTTGAAATATTTCATGGGCCACCAAACAAAATTTTGTTTGTAGATTTATCAAACCAGCTTGTATATAGTAGGGCCTATACTGCCGTGCCAAGGCAGACCGACGTATCTGCACAAATTATTAATTTTTGTATCTACGTTTAAATGGACGCCTATACCCATTCTGCATCTTGTGTCAAAGGCAGGAAGACGTATCTGCACTACAAATAGGAGATTTCACTATGGCAAACAGACGTAACTGAACTTGGCAAACAGACGTAATGAAGGGCCATGCCCATATTTCCAATGGCAGCGCGATGTTACTCAAAGTCATAAAAAGTGCAGATACGTCGCTGTGCCGTGGCACGGCATGGCATATTTGTTGCCCGTATATAGTGCAGTCAAAAATTTGTGGTGCAACTTAATTATTGTCAAATATCTCCTCAACTATCAAACACCGACTCTCCAACTTTTGCACAGTGACTTGTATCAATTGGTCTTATTTAACAGATCAATATTTTTGTAAACACCTGTTAGCTCTACTATTATAATTCTAGAAAATTCCTTAATAATTACTAGACTCTAATAAAAAATCAGAGAGGGTGGTTTCTACAGATTTTAAAAGGTTTACAGCAAGGGCAATGTCGTTATTAAAAACAAGTCTATCATTTTATTCTAACCGTGACACTATCTTTATGATCGCAGGATTTGAGAACCTTTAGTGCAAAAAATGTGTTCACAATAAAATCAATTTCTTGTAACAAGTTTTGCCTCTAAAAAGTGTCATTGGTGAGCTGTGACGTAGGCCATATATATGTGTATACAAAATGTGTGCTAGGAGCGGGAAGTGCTGTGAACAATTCCATTTTCTGTATGATAAAGATTATAAATAGTATTCTATATTAATTTATTAAGAAAAGTTTTTTAATCTAGCTTCAAATGTTGTGGAAAAATATGATTAAGTTAAGACAAATTGATGCAAACTGCTGTGCAAAATATAGATGACATTGATTCACCCGTTAAAGAGATATTTGAGGATACGTTGCACCACAAATTTTTGACCGCACTGTAATGATTTTTATCTGGCTGACTAGTTCCTAACAAGCACAAGTAGTGATAAATTGTTTCCACCTCTTTCAAGGTAAACTTTAAATAAAAGGTTACAAAATCCCCACATTTCGGTGATATGCTCTATTTATAAACAGTGTTATCCTCTCTGTCTTTAGTTATTTACAGTTCTTGGACCTTTTGAATTTGATTTGTTTTATGTCTCCCCCCCCCCCCACCCCCCCTCAATTGTTGCACTGCTGGTCATTGTTACTGGTTTTTCAACTGCATTGTTTTAGCTTGCCTGTCAGCAGAAATTGTTTTTGTTCTTCTATCAGAATGCTGTCAAGCAGTTGTACCGCCTTCAATCCAACGCTGAAGCCATCATGAAAGCCAGACAACAGAAAGACAAGACTCTCAATATCCCAAATATGGTGAAGTACCTCCAACGCTCTGGGCTTTCAGTAAGTGCTCTCACTCTGTCTGCATGTATGTATCTCTATATAGATGTTCTCTGTCACTAGATCTTATGTGGCTGGTTGGCGGGTGCTCTGGTGTGGTTTGCTCCTTCTTTCCTATCAAACATCTGTCGTCCTTATCTCCCCTCCTTCTTTTTTGTGTGTGTTACTCTCTAGTAACACCTCTAATCTTCGGCACTTATTATATGACCTTATTGTGTTGCAAGTGCCGTAAAACTCTTACTATAACTAAAACAAGATCTTACCTACCACCCTCCCAGCAGCGAGCTTTTCCAGAGTATGACAGCTGATGCGTGCGTGTGTGTGTGTGTGTGTGTGTGTGTACGTGAAAAAGAGACACAGGCCTTGTGTGGATGTGTGTGGGTACTTGTAGCATATCTACAGTGGGTGATTGGCGGGTGCTCTGGTGTTGTCTGCTCCTTCTTTCCTATCAAACATCTGTCGTCCTTATCTCCCCTCCTTCTTTTTTGTGTTTGTTACTCTCTTGTACAGGGGCGAAGGCTGACTTGTTTGACAGGGTAATCAAAGTGAAATGGGACCAGATAGGGCCTGTAGATATCACACAAGAATCTTACTCGAGGCGGCGACTCTGAGTTGTGAATGAAAACAAATCCGGAATTCATATTGTATGTTCAACCGCCAAAATAATCGGGAAAGTATCTTATTAAATATCAGTTCCCACTAAAATTAAACTTAACTTTAGATGTGAATACATAAACATAAAGCAAAGAAGCAGAGACGTCAGTACTAGATCTATATGTTATAGATCTACCAGTGAGTCTAACTCTTTGGTAGAACATGACAATTATTATTTTTTAAATTTCACATTTGGCTGTTTTTGTTAGCCTTTCGCGGCCAGGAGCTGGTGTCATAATCGAGGTCACGATCTGATTATAGGACGGTAAAAAGTCGAGGAAAAAAAACAAGCACAAGCAGCAGTCAAGAGATTATTAAGAGTTAGTTCCCCTCACATTTGTGAGGTAGACTCGACCAGTGTTAGTTAGCCTACTTAATCAGGGCTTGTGATTGATTTTAACTGTGGCCCCAAAGGGGTGAACAGGGTATATGTGGCAATGAAACAGCTTTGACTGCCATGCACATGTTCCCTTCAACTCTATTCCAGCCTCATTTTATTTGTTGATTACGAACGTCTTTTGACATTTAATTTATGAGGTTTACGTTTAAGGATGAATTTGACAGCGACAATGTTTCAAAATTAGAAAGGGAAGCAGTGATTATTTGATTATATAGACGCTTCGCCCCTGCTCTTGTAACATCTCTAATCTTCGGCACTTATATGACTTTATTGTGTTGCAAGTGCCGTAAAACTCTTACAAAAAACCAAGCACATCCACTGTTTGTGTTGCTGGAACAGGTGGAAGCATCCTGTCTATTTTGTTTTGCTTTAGGGATGAGCAAAATTTGTCTAGTCTTCGATTACCATTTACCACGTTCAACAAGTGAAAACGAGTAGACATGCCTGCTGCTATATTTTTAAAATGTCCAATCATCAATGGTAGTGTAGACGTGGTGAGATATAAACTAGGAGTTAGGATCATGTGAGAGTTGGGAAGTGTAGACGTGGTGAGATATAGGCCTACTAGGAGTTAGGATCATGTGAGAGATGGGAAGTGTAGACCTGGTGAGATATACTAGGAGTTAGGATCATGTGAGAGATGGGAAGTGTAGACGTGGTGAGATATACCAGGAGTTAGGATCATGTGAGAGATGGGAAGTGTAGACGTGGTGAGATATACTAGGACTAGGAGTTAGGATCATGTGAGAGATGGTAGTGTAGACGTGGTGAGATATACTAGGAGTTAGGATCATGTGAGAGATCGGAAGTGGGTCGTAGTTTCTATGCGTGTCATCATTTCTAATCCTTCCGTTGCTCCTGCCAGATGTGATAAGCTGGTGGTGGTAGATCTAGTAGATATAGATGAAAAACGCCAGAAGATCTTTGCATATTTTAACAAATGTCCCGAATTTCCGGAGACTCCCAGATTGGCAATGAGGAATATGAGAGCCTTGTCACACACACAACACCAAAACTCATTTCACTTGATGTCATTTTGTTTGTTGTTACGTCCTCAGATTTTATCGTGTGGTTTTTCCCTGTTTATGTTTTGAAAAGGTTGACAAGCCTGATTTAAAAGCATGCATGAGAGTGAGTGAACAATGAGTAGCAATTGATATGAATGGAAAAAAAGATAATCGTGCTGTTAAAATATTTTCTGTGGAGTCCCATAGTGACATTGAACAGTGACTACAAATTCTTATTTCTGTCAGTTTTTGCCTGTCTTTAGTGCAGGAGTATATTTGTGGGACCATTATTTTATCTCTTGCTTCTACAAAACAGCGACTGGTGAAGTTTCCATACATTACAAGGTATGCAGGAGACAGATTGTGATCCATTTTTAACATAATGGTTCCTAGTAAAAGTGGGTGGATTTTCAAAGTTTAACCAATGAGGGTGGAGATATTCTGGGCTCTAATGTCTTACTTTGTCCCCAGCTTGTTCTCGCAGATCTCGGATTCACTCTTGCGTCTCTCAGAGAAAAATTTATAACATTGCGACAATGGCCATCCTTCCCGAAAAGTTAGGATAAGTTCCCAAAATTATCTTTGCATGGCTTTTGCTTAATTTGTCCTCCGTTATGAAATTATCAATCCAGAATCATCCCTTGTGTCATCCACTTTAGAATTCTAAAATAGGAGGGGGGGGGGCATATTCAACCTCATACCCCTTCACTAGTAGGAGCAAATATTTTTAAATTCTCCTTTAGTAAATAAAAAGACAAGAGATTGTGAAATTTTGTGACTTTAGTAAGTTACTGTGACAATCTTTCCCATTCAGGAACAAACCAGTTTCATTAAAAAAAATATAAACCAATGTACAAAAGTTTTTAAAATGCACAGAAAATTGAGGTAGCCAACCCGGTACCGGTACTAATACTGGGGGTAATTTTCCCCTTACAAAAAAGAAAAGAAGTTTCATTCGGATATCTAAATTCTAGATATAATGTTTCACATGATCGTCGGTCGTGGCAAGCTGGAAAGGAAAATAGTAAACGGGGGGTATGGAATAATGAGCAGGGG
>NW_004798046.1:146111-158479 GCF_000002075.1 Aplysia californica | reverse complement strand
CTCCTCCTTCTTTCCTATCAAACATCTATCGTCCTTATCTCTCCTCCTTCTTTCCTATCAAACATCTATCGTCCTTATCTCTCCTCCTTCTTTCCTATCAAACATCTATCGTCCTTATCTCTCCTCCCTCTTTCCTATCAAACATCTATCGTCCTTATCTCTCCTCCCTCTTTCCTATCAAACATCTATCGTTCTTATCTCTCCTCCCTCTTTCCTATCAAACATCTATCGTTCTTATCTCTCCTCCTTTTTTATCTGTTTGTCACTCTCTTACCTTACCTTACTACCCAATACACCATCTGTCGTTTAGGGCAGCAACAAAGGATCTCCAGCTCTGTCTGTTTTGGGCCATCTTGGTCAGCGTTCCCCACGAACTGTCCGACACCTCTAATGGAACATGCTGTAGATTTTCTCTGTGCTGTAGACATTGTTCCGTGGGTGGTTGGCGGGTGCTCTGGTTGGATTTGCTCCTTCTTTCCTATAAAAAAATCCATCTTCTTTATCTCCCCTCCTACTATTTTGTGTTTGTTACTCTCTTGTGACACCTCTAATCTTCGGCACTTATGTGGCCTTATTGTGTTTGTTACTCTCTTGTGACACCTCGAATCTTTGGCACTTATGTGACCTTATTGTGTTGTAAGTGCCGTAAAACTCTTACTAAAAAAAAAGAAAGCAAAAAAAAAGACATTGTTCCATGTTGAAAATCTGCTCCCAGCTCTTTTCCTGTCGTCTTGTTATTATTGCTGCCAAGATTTTAGCTTTCTCTTCTAATTGTTGTCCAACACATTTAAAAAAACAACCCAGTTCTTGGCACTTGCATTGCTAAGTAGCTTTGAATAAATTGTTGCTTTGTCGGGGTAATTTTTCTGGTCAATCTTACACTTGACTTGAGGTCAATGAAAGTCTTTTAGAATTGTAATAATATCCATGCAGTGTTGCCTATTTCATGATTTAGAGTTTATGTCGTTTCTCCTTGTTGTTCTTTCCTGGTGTCAGAGAGGCCGACCTGCCGTCACGGTGGAGCACAAGCCGGAGGCCATGAGCGTGGTGCTGGACAGAGCCAAAGAGATACAGGTGAGGGGGACCACCTGGGTGACTCAGGAAATGGGAACCTGTTATATTAGCACAATACATCTCTCACTGAGGGTGCGGTGGCAGAGCGGTTACTGCGCTCGTCTCCGAAGCGGAAAGTTCGGGTTCGAGCCTCGTTTCGGACAGAGATTTTTTTCACCCCCTCCTGCCCACCCAGCAGTAATGGGTACCTGACTTCGAGTTGGGGAAGTAAAGGTGGGGTGGAAAGGAACTGGCCACCCTACCACAATATGCCGAAGACCCAGGAAGTTGTCTCACTAACAAAGCAATCCACGATGTCCGGATCGGATGAGGGAACAACTTCACTTTTTTACATCTCTCACCCATTCATCATCATCAACGCCTTCCACCCCTGGCAGGGTGTAGGCCACATACAAGCTCCTTCCATTCATCTCTGTCCTGGGCCATCCTTTCACCCCTGGCAGGGTGTAGGCCACATACAAGCTCCTTCCATTCATCTGTGTACTGGGCCATCCTTCCACCCCTGGCAGGGTGTAGGCCACATACAAGCTCCTTCCATTCATCTGTGTCCTGGGCCATCCTTTCACCCCTGGCAGGGTGTAGGCCACATACAAGCTCCTTCCATTCATCTGTGTACTGGGCCATCCTTCCACCCCTGGCAGGGTGTAGGCCACATACAAGCTCCTTCCATTCATCTCTGTCCTGGGCCATCCTTTCACCCCTGGCAGGGTATAGGCCACATACAAGCTCCTTCCATTCATCTCTGTCCTGGGCCATCCTTTCACCCCTGGCAGTGTGTAGGCCACATACAAGCTCCTTCCATTCATCTCTGTCCTGGGCCATCCTTTCACCCCTGGCAGGGTGTAGGCCACATACAAGCTCCTTCCATTCATCTCTGTCCTGGGCCATCCTTTCACCCCTGGCAGGGTGTAGGCCACATACAAGCTCCTTCCATTCATCTGTGTACTGGGCCATCCTTCCTAGCTCGTTCCAAGTGAGCTTCATTTCTCTCATGTCCCTTTCCACACATCTCCTCCATGTTTCCCGTGGCCTACCCCTGCCTTGTGCTCCCTGTGGGTTCCACTGCAGTGACTGTCTTGTGATGTTTCCGCTGGGCTTTCTGAAGGTGTGTCCCATCCATCGCCACTTTCTTAGTCCTTTCGGCTTTCACGGCCTCGCATCCTAAACTCTCTATCCGGTGAAGATTCACGACCTTCCAAGTTGAGATTATGGTTTTTGCTGTTTCTGTAACAGGTTCTTTTTACGAGAGAGGCTGTTAGCCTTGTGTCCACCATAGTACTTCCTGTTTTAAATCTTGGAAATTTGTCGGCACATAAACACCATTTCCTGCCACAATGGTGATACCGTAGTTAAAAAGATGCCGAAGTGGATGGGTTTGCTGTTTGCTAAATCGGATGTAATCCGTTCTGCTAGCGCTTTGAGGATACGTTTGATGCCGTTTGTAAACTTTTGGTTGTTTTTTTCTAATGGATGGTTGGCGGGTGCTCTTGTGTGGTTTGCTCCTTCTTTCCTATCAGACGTCAATCGTTCTTATCTCTCCTCCTTCTTTTATTTTTATGTTTCTCTCAAGTACTCCAGTACGTGACCCTTTATGACCTGATTTGTGTTGTACGTGCTGTAAATCTCTTAATCAAACCAAACTGAACCAATTTGTTGTGGGTGGTTGGCGGGTGTTCTGGTGAGGTTTGCTCCTTCTTTCCTATCAAACATCTATCATCTTTATCTCTCTTTCTTCTTTTTTATGTTTGTTACTGTCTTGTAATACCTCTAATCTTCTGGCGCTCATATGACCTTATGCAGTTGCGAGCGCCTAAAAACCTCTACTAAAACTAAACTAACTCTTGTAACCCTTCTAGTCTTCGGCACTTATATGATCTTATTGTGTTGTAAGTGCCATAGAACTCTTACTAAAACTGAAAACCAATTTGTTACCTGTACCGGGACCCAACAGACTCAACCAAATGAAATGTCCATTTTGGTGTTGTGCGTGGTTGGCGAGTACTCCGGTGTTGTCTGCTCCTTCTTTCCCATTGTCCTTATCTCTCCTCCTTCTTTTTGGTGTATGCTACTCTCTTGTAACACAGACTCTATTCTTCCTTATTGTGTTGCAAGTGCCGTAAAACTCTTACTAAAATGAATTTATCAACAGAGCCCTGTGTGCGTCTCGACCCCACTGTCCCGCGCCACCCTGGCCAGGTACAACATCCAGCTGGGCATCGCGGGAGAGAAACAGGTGGAGAATGCCTCTTTGGCCGTGCAGCTGTTCCGTGCGTGGGAGAAGGAGAGGAGCAGAGGTAAGCTAGTCGGGGAAACTCACACACCAGCTGGGAATGGACGTTATCGTAACACATTGGAGCGGGTGGTTGGTGGGTGCTCTGGTGTGGTTTGCTTCTTCTTTCCAATAAAACATCTATCACCTATCGTCTTTATCTTTCCTTCTTTTTGTTGTTGTGTGTGTTACTCTCTTGTGACACCTCGAATCTTCGGCACTAATATGACCTGATTGTGTAATCGTGAGATTGCGGGTTCGGGGGTTCGAGCCTCAGCTCAGTCCGACGTTGTGTCCTTGGGAAAGGCACTTTACACGAACTTCCCACTTGGCTCGGTCCTATCGGAGACGGACGTTAAACTAGGAGGTCCCGCCCCTTAAATAACTTAATAGTGTTGATAGGGGCGTTAAACCTATACCTTTTCATTTTTTTGACCTGATTGTGTTGCAAGTGCTGTAAAACTCTTACTACAACAACAACATTTTGGTGTTGCTGTGGTTCTCTGTACTCAAACCAACAAAAATCTTGCTTGTTGTCGTAATTACGTCATTGTCTTTCAGATACATTTGTGGGAAATCTGGGGAAAGTGGTACACTATCATCTTGTTTTTAACTGGATAATGTTAAAGAAAAATGGGAGGGTGGTTGGCGGGTGCTCTAGTGTAGTTTGCTTCTTCTTTCCTATCAAGCATGTATCGTCCTTATCTCCCCTCCTTCTTGTATGTTACTCTCTTGTAACACCACTAATCTTCATCACGTATATGACCTTATTGTGTTGCAAGTGCCGTAAAACTCTTACTCAAACGAAAACTAAACTAAAGAAAAATGGTGTTTTCTTTTTCAGACACGATCTCAGATGATTGGTCGAACCCAAACGACATTCAGTCCCCTGATGAGATTCCTCGTCTGGAGTCGGCAGAGCTTGATGAACCCACGGTGAAAGGTATCGGTGAAGGTAGCTGGACAATTGTGGGGGGTTGGCCGGTGCTCTGGTGAGGTTTGCTTCTTCTTTCCTATCAAACATCTATCGTCCTGATCTCTCCTCCTTTCCTATCAAACATCTATCGTCCTGATCTCTCCTTCTTTCCTATCAAACATCTATCGTCCTGATCTCTCCTCCTTCTTTCCTATCAAACATCTATCGTCCTTATCTCCCCTCCTTCTTTTTTGTTTTTGTTACTCTCTTGTAACACCTCTATTCTTCGGCACTTATATATATGACCTTATTGTGTTGCAAGTGCCGTAAAACTCTTAATAAAACAAAAATCTTGTAACCCCTCTAATCTTCGGCAATTATATGACCTTATTGTGTTGCAAGTGCCGTAAAACACTTACTAAAACTACAATCTCTTCCTGCGTCCAGGTCTGTGCTCCTGTGTGTGGCCGGGCCGCGCTCAGACAATCAGACGACCGGCCTTGACCTACTATCTGGACGGGGCTCACACTCTGGAGAGCATAGAGGTAAGGAACAATGATAGCTAGAATGTAGGCCGTTGCCGTAGCGCCTATTAACCCTATCCGTAGGCCCTGGGGTCATTTTGTACCCCCCGGGGTTGTATTCTTCACATTTTAGAATACTTCAAGTAAGAAGATCTCTTTGAAACTTTCAGTATTTCTCAAAAAATCATTTTGACAGACTGCAATACAAAGCGTACGGATCGATTAACGAGTAAATTTCCTCTTTGGAAAGTGGTGGCACAGAGTTCCCCACGTCGTATGGATACGATAGTAAAACACGACGTACGGATAGGGTTAATGTGAACGTACTATGTGTTTTTGTACATAGGCGTGGAAGAGACTCCTTTTTTCCAACTGTATCTGTCTCAGGTTTGTTATTTCCAACTGTATTTTTGTTATTTCCAACTGTATTATTGTACTGTATTATTGCTATTTCCAACTGTATTATTGTACTGTATTATTGCTATTTCCAACTGTATTATTGTACTGTATTATTGTACTGTATTATTGTACTGTATTATTGCTATTTCCAACTGTATCTGCCTGAGATTGTTATTTCCAACTGTATTGTTATTTCCAACTGTATTGTTATTTCCAACTGTATTGTTATTTCCAACTGTATTGTTATTTCCAACTGTATTGTTATTTCCAACTGTATTGTTATTTCCAACTGTATTGTTATTTCCAACTGTATTGTTATTTCCAACTGTATTGTTATTTCCAACTGTTTCTGTCTCAGGTTTGTTCCTCGTGGTTCAAGAAGGAGGCGGACCGGGAAGTTTCATCTGTGAAGTAAGTCTGTCTGTCTGTGCGTGATGTGTGAACTGAGTGTGGAAGTTCACTGAAATACGTAGTTTATCCCTCGGTAACATTTATGTATACAGCTTGGGACATTACATTTTAGCCGGTGGTTGTTTGTTTTAGTAGAGATTTTACGGCGCTCGCAACTGCATAAGGTCATATGAGCACCAAGGGGTGGTTGTCAACAGAGAAATCTTTACAGGGAATAAAGCTTACACTGCTCACCTCTCTAGTCTCAACAGCACAAAGTCTGCTTCGACTATCAAGGCACCCCGGAAATAGCGGGTCACAAGAGAGTGACAAACATACCAAAAAAATAGAAGAAAAATGACGATAGTAAGGATGAGGAAAGAAAAAGCAGCAGTTCCCCCTATGTTGTTCCGGCACAGTATGAGCATGACATTGATAAATCAACCCATTTACAATTCTACTGTGCGTGAGAACATGCTAATGTCCCCCCTTTGGGAATGGTCTAAAGACACTTCAGTCAGTAGTACCGCCGGGGGGGTGGGGGGGGGGGGGTCGGTAGCTTGTTGGACATCCATGGAGAAAAGAAACAGGCCTGTGGATTATCCTTCCGCTTGCAGCGTGAAATGAGAGCCCAGTGATTGTGGGACTGGCCAAATTGGCTAATTGCTTACTTGGAAATTTACAAGTTCTTTTGAAAAGATAAGGCTTGAACTTTGTGTGGGGAAATGTTCTCCACACCTGCTCAATTCACGTTGCTGACTGTTTTCACAACTCTAGCGTTTTTAATATAATTTGTTTTGGTGTGGTTTCCTCCTTCTTTCCTATCAAACATCTATCGTCCTGATCTCTCCTCCTTCTTTCCTATCAAACATCTATCGTCCTGATCTCTCCTCCTTCTTTCCTATCAAACATCTATCGTCCTTATCTCTCCTCCTTCTTTCCTATCAAACATCTATCGTCCTTATCTCTCCTCCTTCTTTCCTATCAAACATCTATCGTCCTTATCTCTCCTCCTTCTTTTTGTGTTTGTTACTCTCTTGTTACAGTAACACCTGTAATCTTCGGCATTTTTATGACCTTATTGCATTGTGAGTGCTGTAAAACACTTACTAAAAGTAAAACAGTTACATGTATTTGAGAACTGGATTGTAACAGTTTGCGACCTCAGTGCTTTCTTGTCTTATCTCCTTTTTTAATAACAGCGAAAACAGTTCATAGCAAAGAGTGAGCTTAAGAAGATGTCATGTTCTCACTGTTATTTTAAAAAATGGAGATCGGACAAGAAAGCGTTGAGGTCACGAGTTGTTACATGTATTTTTCACAACTTTGTATGTGTCTTTGTTTCATTTTCGTTTCAGATCAGCTCAACAAGACGATTTCTTCGCAGGCCATGCAAGCTCGAGCCGAGAAAAACAGGGAATGCTGGGAAAAACTGAATGCAGCCAGGCCCGGCAGACTTTGGTCCAGGGAGAAGGGGGTTGTAAGGAATGGGGGAGAGGCGAAGGAAGTGGCGGGTATGAAGGTCACGGAGCAGGACATGACGAAACAGGAAGTGGCGGGAGTGAAGCGGAAGGTGGCGGAGGAGAGACAGATCTGCTGCGGGACGCGAGCGACGGCACCAAGTAACGGAAGAGACGGTGCTGAGCTTGCAGCTGACACAACCACTCTGAACAACAATAATAACAATAATAATATCAAGAATAACGTCTGTAACGATGGTGGTAACGGGATCGACAGTGAGGGCGGTGTCTCCTCAAAGAAGCAAAGACTGGACGGATGGAAGAAGTTCCCTCTGAAGGCTGAGGCGGGCGTAGGACTAACGTCCGCCCCTCCCGCGAGAAGACTTAGTTCGACCGCACAAAGAGATTCCGTCTCCCCTCGCTCTGACTCATCCGGAACGGGCAAAGTTCGCGAAGTTGACGAAGAGGAAGTGGGAGGAGGAGTGCGATCGTCTCACACAGACGTGCTCGGTGACTGCGAGAATTTACATGACGCGCGTGTCAGCGTCAGCGTGTCGCACATGTTCCCATGTATCAGCCGCGGCCTGGCGTGGGCGACCCACGGACGCGAGCCGCTCCTCAGCCTGACCCAGGACGACCTTGACCTTCTTCCTTTGCCTGCTGGCCTGAGTGGGGCGGACCATGTGCAGGTTTTGGTCACGGGGAGTTTGTTGTTGGTGGGAGGGGTCCTCACTGTGATAGATCCTGGCATGAACGACTGATGGGTGTGTGTGTGTGGGTGTGTGTGTGTGTGTGTGTGTGTGTATTGTTGTTGGTGGGAGGGGTCCTCACTGTGATAGATCCTGACATGAACGACTGATGGGTGTGTGTGTGGGTGTGTGTGTGTGTGTGTGTGTGTGTGTGTGTGTGTATGTCATTGTTACTGTTACAGACCCCAACAATAACAGCTGATCTCAGTGTGTGCCCCCTCCCCCTTCCCCTCCCCCTCCCTCCCTTTCCATCCCCCTTCCCCTCCCCCTCCCTCCCTTTCCCTCCCCCTTCCCCTCCCCCACCCTCCCTTTCCCTCCCCCCTCTCTGCCCTGTACATGTGGGCTAGATGCTAAGGCTGTGTTCACCATTTACCTTTTCAGAAGGTTGTCATAATACTGCTGTTGTCTCACCAAGTCAGGATAGCAGCTGACCTTGTGTGTCTGTGACCTCCGAGTGTGTTCATGATGTATGACCCTTCAGGACATTCCCAAAGGGGGGACATTAACACGTTCTTATGCACAGTAGAATTGTAAATGGGCTGATTTATCAATGTCATGCTCATAACGGTGCCGAATTTGCAACAGGGAACTGCTGCTTTTTCTTTCCTCATCCTTAATATCATCATTTTCCTCTACTTCTTTTGTATGTTTGTCACACTCTTGTGACCTGCTATTTCCGGGGTGCCTTGATAGTCGAAGCAGACTTTGTGCTGTTGAAGATAAAGAGGTGAGCAGAGTAAGTCTGATTCCCTGTAAGGACTTCTCTGTTGACATCCACCCCTTGGCACTCGTATGACCTTATAAGTTGTGAACGCCGTAAAACCTCTACTAAAACTAATGTAAATGATGTATGATCGTGGTCATGATGCACGAAGTGACGTCATATCGTGGTCATGATGTTTGAAGTGACGTCATATCGTGGTCATGATGTATGAAGTGACGTCATATCGTGGTCATGATGTATGAAGTGACGTCATATCGTGGTCATGATGTATGAAGCAGACAGTGAGTTCTGTATTCTGGATTGTTCTGCTCAAATTGTGAGTGCTCACTTTGTTTTGCTGCTCTCAGTGTTGTGAAAGCTTTATCCAAAGACTGAGTATTATTATATATGTCATATGTAAATATATATTGCTCTATGTATATATATATATATATATATTGTTGACTGCTGTTGTGTAAATGTTTTGATTAGATGCGATGAATTCAGAATGTGATAAACCTCCAAGTTGGAAAGTTTTTTTTGTTTTTGCATGGGTGGTTGGAGGGTGCTCTGGTGTGGTTTACTCCTTCTCTCCTATATCCAATTACTATCGTCCTTACCTCTCTCCTCCTTCTCTCCTACTATCATCCTTACCTCTCTCCTCCTTCTCTGCTATATCCAATTACTATCGTCCTTACATCTCTCCTCCTTCCCTCCTCTCCAATTACTATCGTCGTTACCTCTCTCCTCCTTCTCTTCTTTCTGTGTTACTCTCTAGTAACACCTCTAGTCTTCAGCTTTTAAAATATGACCTGTTTGTGTTGCAAGTGCCGTAAAACTCTTACTAAAACTTTTTTTTTTTAAATCCAAAGACTATTAGTATTACATATTGACGGCTCAGTGTATTACGAGGTAATACGTCACTTTTCCAAATGGTGAATGGCCGAGTTTTGCTTACAATAAGCAATGGATATGTTGTGTATATGGTGTGTAGATGGAGTGGATATGGTGTGTTTATGCTGTGTATATGTAATGGTGTGTTCCTAGTGTGTATGTGGTGTGTATATGGTGTGTACATAGTGTGTATATGGTGTGTAGAATATGTTGACTGCTGCTGTACCTGTGGACATTTTTGGAACAGGATGCAGCGAGGTCAGGGTGTGAGAGAGTTGGCTAGGAAACGTTAGAGACTGTCGATCAGGGCAGCATGCCAGTTTGTCACAGGCCCACCACCCCGCCTCCACCGTGCCCTGCATGATGGAAGTTATCACTGACACTCTCAAATACATTGTCATTGATTGATTCTATAGGAATTGGATTTTATTTTTCAATTTTTTTAAACGAAAGAACATTCGTTGTTGAAATTTTACAGAGTAATTTGTTTTGATTTGCATACAAAAAGGAAGAACTATAGAACAACACACAAGCTGAATGAACATTTCAGAGGGACTATCTCTACACCGACAATTTGAAGGTGGAGAATACAAAATTGAAGTTACGACGACAGTGTTCAAGTGCTGTAATTATGACTGTCATCAATACTGAAATATACTTAAATGAAATTGTGACAAGCTGGGCAGCTCCCGTCAGTCAGGAGTCTTTCGTTCTGGAGCTACACTGTTGAAGGGGTGGTGTATGTTCTTGAGCTACACTGTTGAAGGGTGATGTATGTTCTGGAGCTACACTGTTGAAGGGTGATGTATGTTCTGGAGCTACACTGTTGAAGGGTGGTGTTTGTTCTGGAGCTACACTGTTGAAGGGGTGGTGTTTGTTCTGGAGCTACACTGTTGAAGGGGTGGTGTATGTTCTGGAGCTACACTGTTGAAGGGGTGGTGTTTGTTCTGGAGCTACACTGTTGAAGGGTGGTGCTGCAGTTACAAAAGCCGGTTTGGGGCCAAATGACACAAAATGAGATAATTACACTTTCAGATTCCTGAACCGGTCCTGAACAATATTTAGACAGTGCACACGCCTCCCTACACCTTAAAGTGGTGTTTGGGGGATTTTAGAGTGCGCGGTCAAGTCTCTTTTAGAGAAAATATTTGCCTATTTTTTCCACACAAAAAAAGCATTCTATTTTTTTCACGGTTGGTAGGCTACTATTTTTCTGCTCTATTTCTGACTCGATATTTGTAAGAGGAATTACTGATAGATGCGTTGGTTCTTTATCTGTGAGCTTGAAAAACTAGATTTTTCCAGTTTTTCCGTTATTTCGCTAGAGCCGGATTTGAAAGTGCCATGAAATAAAAACTAAAGTAGATATAAAAAATTCCTCTTACAGAAAGTTTTATCTTTGTCTTATTAGTGTGCATGCTAAGTATGAACCTAATCTGTTAGTAAATAAGGTGAGGAAATTGTTCCTCATTATGATTATGTCTCTAAAATCCAATATGGCCGCCGTTTCCATGGTAAACGAATCAGTAATTTTTATTTTCACAACTGCTAACAAATCTCCATTGCCATATAATAGTCCACACCAAATATAAGCTCCATAGAAGTGGTATTAGCTGAGATAGACTTATTCTGCAGCACCCCCTCTTAACAAGCTACTTTGGAACATTTGACTTGACAGCCAGTTGTGCAGGATTCTCATTGGTAGCTCCGACATTTTGTCATATCTAAACAGATTTTTGCACATGTTGGTGGGGTGTTTCTACGGGTATCCAGAGACGAATTTGGAATGTTTTGTTTTTTTAATCAGTGGTTATTGGGGTTTTTGTCAACTTTGAAAGATTTCATTCTTACTTAGATATCGTAGGTATTGTGTGCCATTAGGAATTTCCTTGCAAAGCGTAAATTCTTTTGTCATGGATTTTGCAAAGTCGTTTGTTTGTTTATTTTCTGGCATTTGGTGAATCCACCAGTCTACCTCATCTTGTGCTTCTTTTGACCCACGTGCATATCACTTGTGGGTGGCTGGCGGGTGCTCTAGTGGGGTTTGTTCCTTCTTTCTTATCAAACATCTTTCATCCTTACCTCTCCTCCTTTCATTTTTTTTTTGGGGGGGTATGTTACTGTTTGGTAACACCTCAGATCTTGGACACATAAATGACCTATTTGTGTTGCAAGTACCGTAAAACTCGGACAAAACCAAAAGCTTGTACAGCTCCCCACCCATCTGACACCCGTCTGACAACCATCTGACACCCATCTGACACCCATCTGACACGTGTACCCATATGACACCCGTCTGACACCTGTCTGGCTCCCGCCTAGCTCCCGTCTGGCTCGGGCCTGCCACAGGTAGACCTTGACATGGAATGTAGTCTTGTAGCCCGTAGACGCCTCTCTTACATCAATGGGAGGGAACCCTAGACAGAGGGAGCGGCTGTAGGAAAAACCTTGACCTTGTACCAAGATCTCGCGTCTTAAAAAGCTTTTACCTCGTAGGAAGATCTCGCATCCTAAAAAGCTTTTTCCTCGTAGGAAGATCTCGCATCCTAAAAAGCTTTTTCCTCGTGTGGAGATCTTGCGTCCAAAAAATAACCCTACACTTACAATGTCAAAAGGGACCTTGAATCTATACAACAACAACAACAACTACAACAACCCTCTCCTATCAGGCTGGATGCCTGTCACTTTTTGTCCCCTCCAAAGTGTTTTCTCTCACCACTCCCGGGCTCTCCGTTAGCTCCGTGGGTATCATGCTGGACTTCCCAGCGGGTGGCCCTGGTTCCAATCCCTGACTGGGCAGTCTTCTACTCGGGTCATTTTGTGGAGTTTTTGTGGCTTTCAACCCGTTTGTTCTGTCCTATCAGAGACGGACGTTCAACTTGGAGGTCCCGCCTCTTTACTAACAATTGGTTATAACCCGGCATGCTCTATTATATGAAGTAGTTTGGCCCGGGTCTATGTACCAGAGCCTGCTGTATTGTTCTACACCA
>NW_004798046.1:134909-145843 GCF_000002075.1 Aplysia californica | reverse complement strand
CCCAGTCTTTGGTCTATGTAGCCTTTCTACTGCTACTCCTTGGCTCATTCGTACTGCTGTCTTTCAGCCACACCCGTGATCTTCTAATAGGAAAGATCTACACCTAGCCTTCTTGGACAAGGGCGTAAAATCTCGGAGGTCCCGTGTTCAAGTTGTGCATGTTAAAGATCCCTTGGTGGTCCAAAATCGATAAGAGTAGGCTTCGGCCGCGACCTGGACAAAATTCAAAATTTCCTACCAACTGAAAATGTTTGGGGTGTCCCGCGCGCTCATATGACCTTAGGCAGATGCAAGCGCCGTAAAACACTTACCAAAAAAAATTTTTTTTAAATCACTTGACAAGTTTAATCCTTGTCGCCAATGAGTATATGTGATGCCTCATTACTGTTTTGATCCACATAGATAGTCAGCACAAGAACCGTGCTCAGAAATCAGCAACGGACCATGTTGGATGTTTATGATACTTCTTAATATCTCAATCTCTCCTTGATTGGTCTTCTTGGGTCGACCTGCACGTGGGCGTTCTTGGACTGATCCAGTGGCGTGATGGCGCTGTCTCAGGCGGACAATGACAGAGTGTGACACTGCGAGCCTTCTGGCAACTTCTCGGGCTCCAACTCCATCCTGCAGCCATGCCATAGCTCTGACACGATCAAAGTCTCTCACCTTTCGTCTCAGTGGTACATTGAAGCGATACTGGATTTTGCGCAGTTGGCGGCTTATAATGCCACCAAAGTGAGCACAGTTCGAGACCGCACGTCCGTTTATCACGTGTACCAGAAATTTTAACTGAGGGATGTCCGTGGTGTCGCGCACAAGTCGATAAAAAACAGCAAATTTGTGTAAAATTCCCCGAGGATTTCCGTGCTGCTTGTGATGGTGTTGCCCCTTTGAGAAGCTTTGCCGTTCGCCTTGGTACCGGTAACCATTGACACTTTCTGAGAAAAACAATTGTGAAACATTCCTTGCTGTCTTTTCTTTTTTGAGATTTTAAAAACCTCAGGGCTGTCTGTCAAGGTGGTCGTTAACTTATGTTGAAGTCTGTCGATAGATGTCTGGAAGGGTGTCAGTCCATGCGGGCGGGGAGCTGGTTGTCTGCACAGGGCGCGACCTCAGCACTTTCTTGCCCTATCTCCATTTTTTTTAAAATTGAAAATGTGACTTTTTCTAAAGCTCACTATTTGTTATGAACTGTTTTCACTGTTATTACAAATGGAGACAGGACAAGAAAGCACTGAGGTCGCGAACTGTTTGTCTTGGACAGGTGACCTTTGATGAACCGGGTGGCACTGTATAGATTATGTTGTTAATGTTATATTATACGCTTGGTTTACGTTGTTATTGTCATTATTGTTACCAGCGTTGTAATGTATATTCTATAATATGCTCTCCTTGTTGTCAGCATTTTCCATCCTGTGTGCTTTCATCATCATAACACCTTATGCAGTTGCAAGCGCCGTAAAACTTCCACTAGTTGTAACTACCGGTACCAAAGTGTACCCAGCTGTTGGAAATCCATTCTATCGCTCACCAGAAAAACAAGTCACTGCTTTTTTGTCAAGTCTCAATTTTCTGTCTCAATATTGAGCTGTGTGAAGGTCTCGTGGAGATGTCAAGGTAGCAAGAACACATCGGGGTAATGTTACTTATACTTGTGGGGGGGTTGGTGGGTGCTCTGGTGTGGTTTGCTCCTTCTTTCCTATCAAACATCTATCGTCCTGATCTCTCCTTCTTTTTTGTGTTTGTTACTCTCTTGTAACACCTCTAATCTTCGGCACTTATATATGACCTTATTGTGTTGCAAGTGCCGTAAAACTTACTAAAACTAAAATACTTATCTGTCCTCTTTTTCTCATTATGGGACCATTACTTGTGTCCTCTGTCTTCTATCTTTGGACCATTACTTGTGTCCTCTGTCTTCTATCTTTGGACCATTACTTGTGTCCTCTGTCTTCTATCTCTGGACCATTACGTGTGTCCTCTTTCTCCTATCTTTGGACCATTACTTGTGTCCTCTGTCTTCTATCTTTGGACCATTACTTGTGTCCTCTGTCTTCTATCTTTGGACCATTACTTGTGTCCTCTGTCTTCTATCTCTGGACCATTACGTGTGTCCTCTTTCTCCTATCTTTGGACCATTACTTGTGTCCTCTGTCTTCTATCTTTGGACCATTACTTGTGTCCTCTGTCTTCTATCTTTGGACCATTACTTGTGTCCTCTGTCTTCTATCTTTGGACCATTACGTGTGTCCTCTTTCTCCTATCTTTGGACCATTACTTGTGTCCTCTGTCTTCTATCTCTGGACCATTACTTACTTATATTCCCATGCCTCACCCATCCTGCAGCCCACAACACTGCCCCATGTCCCGACTGTCGGTTCTTCCTTTTGTCCTGAAGCAGCCCCGGGCTCTGCTAGTTTTGCCAATTGTGTTGTGTATATTATTTTGTTATGTCAATTTGTATGTTCTCATTTCGTAACGGCAACGATGTATAAGTGAGCGTGCATGTGTGGTAAGAAAGTAGATGTGTGTGTGTGTATGCGCACGCGCACGTGTGAATATTGTTCGTACATGCATTTATGTAAAGCGCCTAGAGCTGTGTTCACACGGGAGTGGGCGCTATAGAAATGATCTACATTATAATTATTACTGTTAGTTTTGTCAAACCTTATGTGGCGTGCTCTGTGAATTGTGTTCTGTTTTCTGCTGCCAAAGAGATATTTTCATCTGCTGATTCATGGTGGAGTTTTCTTTTTAGATTTTTCTATTTTTCTAAACTCTGGAGTGAATACAGTGGAGTCTGCTTCCACCAAAATCTGCGGGATCACATGGGTGTTCTTTGGGTCAGCCAGGGTTTTGGTTGAAAAGTTGCAACTTTCATAAAGGTTGCTCAGATAGAAAGAAAAACATAGATTTGTGAGGCAGGCTGACAAAATGAGTTAGTTACTTCTCACAATCCAGGAATGGAGATATTGGCCAAAAATCTACACAAGGCAAAATTAGTAGATTTTCTTTTGATGCCAGATTCTTTAATAAGTATGAAATAATAAAAGGCATGTTTTACATATATATATATATATATACATAAATTTGCAAATTTACAAAATATACATTTAATAATTGTAAAAACTTCAGCTATAAAAGTACAGAAGTATAAGCGTGATGAGTGATGTATCTATTTCCATAAGCTTGAATCTGAGAAGTAAATTATTTTGTCAGTGCAGACGCCAGTGTATGTTCAAGTTGCCATAGCGCCCTCACGCACAGTACAGCGCACGGACGACTCTTTGTCCTGTGGCTCTGTGGAGAATCTGTTTATCATACTTTATGTCCGTATGTTCAAGTTGCCATAGCGCCCACACGTACAGTACAACGCACGGACGACTCTTTGTCCTGTGGCTCTGTGGAGAATGTTTTTCCATCCACGCTGGTTCTCATTTGTTATCGTTTCTACATGTACTACTGTCTGTCCCCGTGGTTTTATGCACCCCGCATAATTTAGCAAAATTTGATCATTTTTTTGCATAACTTCGGATTATTTTCCTTTATCAGTCTTTGTTAAAATTAACTAACAGAATCACATAAATTTCACATTTTTCAGCTCAGTTTGCATAATTTCAGAATTGTTCTTGCATAAAACGACGGGGACAGTACTGTGATTTCCATCCTCGCGTGTTCTCATATGTTATGTTATTGTTCTACATGTGCTACTGTGATTTCCATCCTCGCGTGTTCTCATATGTTATTGTATACACGTGCTACTGTGATTTCCGTCCTCGCGTGTTCTCATATGTTATTGTATACACGTGCTACTGTAATTTCCATCCTCGCGTGTTCTCATATGTTATTGTATACACGTGCTACTGCTGCTGCCCTAAATCTGAACACTTATTTTTGTACAGAGTTTTCATTTGGTGATGGGAAGGAATGTTGTACAACAGGTGTGGATATATATGTGTCACCACACACTGGAATCAGCCGCTCGTCAACTTCACGGCATATTCTGGAGTTATAAATATAGAACCTTAAATCTTGTTCATGCATCTTGTTTCTGAAGGGAAAACCACGCACATGATGCAGCACATCCTTGAAGAGAAGTCGAGATATTTACAATTTTGAAAGAGGCAGGGGTCGTCTGATACAAGAGGTAATTTGAGATAAGACACCTGCTACAGTTGGTGTCTTCCAAGACTTCATTGTACTTGGAAACTGCAAATTAACTTTTTTGTGCTTTTGATGATTTGCGTTTTTTCAATAAAATCCAAACAGGCGGCAGAATTTTTTTTTTCCACGAACATAAAGTATGATAAAGGGCGTAGAGCCAAAATGAAAGTAAACTCATAAAAATGCCGGTATCTTGGATTTCATCATTTTGATGAGCGTCTGATTTTACCCGGACGCCTCACATTTTATATGTAGTTTGGCATGCACAGAGCACCACATTGACGGGGGGGAGGGGGGGGGGAAAAAGAAGGAGGGAAGATAGAGAAGATAGATTTTATTATAGGAAAGAAGGATCAACCACACCAGAGCACCCGCCAACCACCCACTGTGGAATACACCACAGATTGCTCCACTAGACTCACAAACGTACAGGATACTATGATACTATTTGTTGATACTTACTGGATCGATAACAACTATTTGATACTTACAGACTGGTGGCTTCTGGAGAGACCACAAGGAAATATTTGAAATGTACAAAATTGAAAGATCTGTTCTCTGTCATTGGTCACAACAAATACGAAATTTTAGTACGGCCATTGGTCTTTACTGTAAGAGATAGATCATTGTTGTTTTAAAATGTTAATTACCAATAATGCTTTTATCTTTGAATCCTTTTAAAAACTAAATGTTTAGAATGACATGTTGAACTGTACCATAGAAGGTAAAATGAAGATATGCTGTGAACTGTTGTGAATGCAACCACCTTTTGTTTCACACGCTCATATGTCCTCCTTATGTCGTTGCCAGTTCCTCGTAAATAAACAAAGGAGGCGGAAATCTTTCATTTATATATATACGAATTTTGCTGTATATGTGTTTGGTTTTAGATACAAAGAAAATAAATGTATCAGACAATATTGAGGACCTGACCATGTGTCAGCAGTGTGCGAGCTAGGTTTTACTACGTGAAGTGTGCTGACAAAATGAGTTATGTCTCAGATTCTAGCCTTCTAAGATACATCAGGCTTATTGATAGTAATAGTATAGGTGAACATTTGACCCTTTGTATAGGTAGGAAATAAGAGGCATGTTATAACCGAAAGAATATGACGTCAAATTCATCAAAAGAAAACCTACAAATTTGACCCTAGTGTCGATTTTTGGTCAATAAATCTCAAATTTGACCATATTATTGTTGATTTTTGGTCAATATCTCCATTTGTGGAATTTTGTGAGAAGCAACTCATTTTGTCAGCCTGCCTCACAATACTCACATAATGTGTCATGTGATAGACAGCTGGGTTGTTGCTGGGTCGTCAGTGTGCTTATCCAGCAACTGGTAGAATTGATATTACATGTATACATGGTATATATCTATAATTTTTTATGTGTATTATTATTATATGTGAGGCATCGTGGTCAAATCAGGCGCTCGTCAAAATATTGAAAAGGGTATTTTGTCCTAACGTTTGGCCATTTTTACAACAACAAAAATGTTTTTTGGCTCAACACATTTCATCTCCATACAAAAGCACATTTCCATAAATGTAAATTTTCAGTTTTCTACGACTCTCAAGCTATAGAAGTTACCAAACTTTGGCAGCCATTTTCTCGCTAAGTTTACCTCTTAGTAGTCTTAGACCAGCCCCACCTCCTTCAATGGTAAATATCTCGACCTCTAATAGACTCTATTCAAGATCTTGCTAGTTTTTCCACAGAAAGCACGGCTAATGAATACCCTTCAGATAATATTACAACTCCATATGCCCAAAAATTGACGAGTGCCTGGTTCCACCGGGTTGTGACACGTAGGATTATGATGAGAGCCAGTTTGGACATTTTAATTTCTATATTTAGAATGTTCTGCCACCATGCTGCCAGTGTCATTTTTAAAATTGTTTTTGGAAACTTTTGGTAGATCTAAATACTGTCGGCAAAGTGTGAGGGTTGTGGCATTCTGACAGTTGTCTGTCTGTGTCTGTACCTCCAGGCTGGCGAGGCGAAAAGTTTGTGACGCTGATTTCATCATCATCATCATCAGTGAAGGTGCCGCTAAGCATATTGACAATGGAGCCTAATATTAAAAGAGCCTCGCTTTCGCTCGAAGATTTCTTTGTAGAGTCCGCCAGGCCCATTAACTTAGGAAACAAAAAAATCACCACCATCATAATCATTGGCTGTCTCATCCTGCACCAGGGTATAGGCCTCGAGCAAACACTTTCTCATCCTGCACCAGGGTATAGGCCTCGAGCAAACACTTTCTCACCCTGCACCAGGGTATAGGCCTCGAGCAAACACTTTCTCACCCTGCACCAGGGTATAGGCCTCGAGCAAACACTTTCTCACCCTGCACCAGGGTATAGGCCTCGAGCAAACACTTTCTCACCCTGCACCAGGGTATAGGCCACGGACAAACACTTTCTCACCCTGCACCAGGGTATAGGCCACGAACAAACACCTTCCACCTTTCTCTATCCTGGGCTAACCTCTTGACTTAATGTTACTCCATGTCTTCCCACTTTTCTGCATATCAATTTCTGGACGCTGAACGAGGGAACGGGAAAAGACTTCATATGTTTGTCGGTGGAAATGAAAGTGTTTGTACGGTATATATGTAGGTGTTTGTACAGTAGTTGATGTTATTGAAACAGGGACATGAGATGACTTTTCGGTATTGAGTATAACTTTTTATGGGCTATTCAGTGACCTGGTGATAAAAGTCTTTCCATTGGGCAAATGTATATCATATGTGTGTGTGCCTAGAGAAAGGTACCAAAAGTTGCCCCAGAATGTTCGAGCTAGTGGCTGATAATGACAAAAATCTATTTTTTGACCAAAATGTTTCCCAAAAAAAAAAAATGATAGATCCACCTTTTTTATTTTCCCAAGTGCACAAACTCAAAGGGTTTTCATTGATTTGATTCTAAATATTTTATTTTGAATTATTTAGAGGGTAGGGGGTATAACAAAAACAAATAATGTGAAGGTGCTAGTGCTAAAATCTATTCTTGAAGCACGCTTCCTCTTCCCTGCTATTTTTACAATTGAATTCCATTCATGATATTGATGTCAACTGAATGTCAAATTGGAAATGAATTTTCCGTAAATAAATACATTTAAAAAATCGTTTTTCTAAAGTTTGAGTTCTAAAAAGCTCATTTTCTCAAAATTATATTTGTATACCCTACCTCGCAAAATGTGCAATTTGAGATATCCAATAATTTCAAAAACCCCTGTGTTCAGCTTTGAATTTCCTAAAAGGTAGGGCCTACAACCATTCACTCCAAATGGTCAAAATCTGACTTTTGGTACCACACACATATTATATACATGTAGGAGGAAAAACATTGGAACTGATGTGGGAATGACTTCAAGTGAGTTGAGATCATGTCTTGTCATAGTTGCCATGGCCCTTCATCATACCTCATGTTGGTTCAGTGTGATAGTGGTTACCATTCTCAGCACCAGAGCATGGCCCTTCATCATACCTCATGTTGGTTCAGTGTGATAGTGGTTACCATTATCAGTACCAGAGCTTTGTTCATGTTTCCTTTTGGCCTCTCGTTATTCCTACTGTGTGTGTGTGTGTGTGTGTGTGTGTGTGTGTGAGGCTAGAATCTACTTCTTGTACTCAACTCAGTGGGCCAACATTCCCTCTCTCACTTTTCTACTGGTTTTATAATATATATATTGATGTATGTTGGAAGAAATTAGTTGAAATACAACAATACTTGCAATACTTTGAGTTCTTTCTTTATTAAAAAAAAACACCAACCCAGTTCTTACTTTGGATGATTGTGTGCACCAAAGCCATCATGTAAGTTCCCTCGGCTACATCACCAAGACAAGCCAGGCTGTGCTCTGAGGGAGTCAGTCCCCAATATTTATTGAGCTGTACACATAAGTAACAAAAATAAACACTCTGAGATACATACTCACTCATTCAAAACACACACACTTTTTCTCCCTCCCTCTCTCTCATTCTATCTCTCCCACTTTCTCTCTATCTCCCTCTATCTCTCCAACTTTCTCTCTCTCTCCCTCTTTCTTTCAATCTCTCTCTCTCACTCTCTCTCCTACTAAATACTACAGAGCAAATCATTCTCACTGCTCAGCAGTTTCATTTGAAAACCGTTTCACTGTCAAACTGAACACAAGCAAGACATAGGTGACCCTTATCATATTTACGACAGAATCAGCAAAAATACACAATACATCATTGCATCAGACAAAATCATTTAGTAGTAACTTTCTGTAAGGTATTGTTACAATGTGATTCAAGGGAAAAAAGCTACTTTAAACACAGACCCCTTCAGCCTTTCTTCCACCTGAATTGAATACATGTTGACAACATCCACAAAGTTCTAGTTTCTATGTATGTACACCAGTGGGACACAAATCACACGAGTTCTGGACAGAAATGAACAGCACGTTCTAGGTGGGGGCAAAATGTGTGATCTGTACATTCCACTTCTCAATCTGTTGAAGTTGAAGAGCATGAGCTGTACACCAGCCACTCATGGACACACACAAGACACACAGCGACACAGACTATAAACACACAGCAAAACAGACTATAGACACACAGCGACACAGACTATAGACACACAGCGAAACAGACTATAGACACACAGCGACACAGACTATCACACAGCGACACAGACTATAGACACACAGCGACACAAGACTATAGACACACCACTCCCCCTTCTTGTCAACCCTCCATGGGAAACCACACAAAACACACACACACAGAAGCCAACGCCTGGCAGACACAGAGACAGACTATGTACAGGACAGGACAACCAACCTGTGCCCCCCATACACACATGTACCAGAGGCAACTTCCCTCTCTACACACCCCACATGTACAGTTGAAAGAACCAACACATCTACAGTGAACCGAACCAAAACATCTCACAATGACAATGAACCAACACATCTAATCTACAGTGAACCGAACCAACTCATCTCACATCTACAATTGAATGAACCAACACATCTGGTCTACAGTGAACCAAGATGAACAGTGTCCCCGCTGTCCCAGACAAGACAGCAGCACAACGTCCACTAGGACGGGTGTGCACACCACCGACCACACACAGTACAGCACTCATCATCTACTCTTTGGACTTTGGACCAGAAACCAAGAAATAACATTCCAGAAAAGAAAAGAAAACTGTTTCAGAACGTTACACCAATTCCTTCTCTTCCACAACGTTACACCAATTCCTTCTCTTCCACAAGTCCAACGCTGGAAATCCTGGAACAAAAACACCAAAGGAAATTTGGACCCAACCAAGGATCTGGCTGGAGCATCACTGCCCGACATTGAACAAGAAACAAACGGTCCAAGCGAGGCGGCAGACAGAACCGTGCAGGCGGCAGAGAGCAGTCACTTGTCTACAACATCACTGACCTGTCTTCTACAGCCACTGCTGTACTGTACCCTCCAGTCACTACCTTGTGTGACCCCGCCAGACACCCCCCTCCCCACCCACTCCAGTTGGAACAGATTCCTACACACCTCCGTCCCAACAACACAGTTATGCCCCCCCCCTCCCTAAACATACAAACATACAAACACACACACAGCACCTCCAACAGCAAAGTCAAAACATGTACAGTAGAAAATTTGATCTGAATGGCGCACCCCGAAAGAACCAATTCCATTGACACAATCCGCAGCGCACAGAGCAGGCACCACTTCTCTCCAGGGACCAGGATACAGGTGCGGTACATGCTATATGTCCCACCGTCGCCCATCGGCGTCCCGTCGGGGGAAAGCATCTAATGGTTCCATATGAGCAAAGGAAAGTGTTGGTACCGTGGTGGAAGACTCGAGCCCCCGGCAATATGTCCAGTTGCCCACAGTGTTTGCCACGGTACAACATTATCAGCTCTACAGTTTTCTACTGGTTTTTTAGTAAAAGAGTTTTACGGCACTTGCAACACAACAAGGTCATATAAGTGAAGTAGATTAGAGGTGTTACAAGAGAGTAACAAAAACAAAAAAGAAAGAGACATTAGGACGAGAGATGTTTCATAGCAAAGAATGAGCAAATCACACCAGAGCACCCGCCAACCACCCACTCTGTAGTGTTTGCCAGTGCAACAATATGGAAAATTTGAAGTATTCAAAATCAAAACTATAATAAATAAAAAGAAAGGGGGGAAAAATGCATATCCCCGTTACCCCGGGACTTTTGAGGCGCTTCTTCAACAGAACCATACAGGTTTTACACATTCACAATTTTGGGCGTGGCAAAAATATACACTTGTGTGGTGACAGGGTGTGTGTGTGAGAGTGTGTGTGCGCGTGGTGACAGTGTGACTGTGTGTGTGAGAGTGTGTGTGTGGTGACAGGGTGTGGGTGTGCGTGTATGGTGACAGGCTGTATATGTGTGTGCGCGTGGTGACAGTGTGAGTGTGTGTGTGAGAGTGTGTGTGTGGTGACAGGGTGTGGGTGTGCGTGTATGGTGACAGGCTGTATGTGTGTGTGTGCCTGGTGAGTGTGAATGTGTGTGCGTGCGTGTGTGTGGTGACAGTGTGAGTGTGAGTGTGTGTGTGTGGTGACAGGGTGTGGGTGTGCGTGTATGGTGACAGGCTGTATGTGTGTGTGTGTGCGTGGTGACAGTGAGAGTGTGTGTGCGTGCGTGTGTGTGTGGTGACAGTGTGGGTGTGTGTGCGTGTGTGGACAGCAGCAACACCACTCACTTGCTACAAGATATTCAACGTCTCGAGCTGCGTTGACACACTGACCACAC
>NW_004798046.1:118103-133183 GCF_000002075.1 Aplysia californica | reverse complement strand
GAGAGAGAGAAAGAGGAGGCGGGGGTGTCCCCAGACATCAAGTCCCAACCCTCGCTGAGGGAAACAATTAAAAGAACGCCAGGTGCAGCAACAGAATTCCCAAGTAAAACAACCGTTGTCATGTTTTCTTTTCAATCAACAACACAAAAGGTGAACATACACGCTCCATCCAACTTCTATAAAAAAGAAAAATATTTTAAAAAGAAGCCCTGCAGCTGATGTTTCACGCTCCACTCATTTTTCTTCTGGTCTGTGAAAACCCACACACTGTCCAACCGTTATTGGAACATGAGCAAAGCATGACAGACAATCCGCTGACACAAAACTACAGAGAAGAAAGAGGCTGTGATGTTTCATTTCCCTCGATATTTTCCACCTTTTATGATACTCTGTACAACAGAATACTACACACAAGCAAAACCAGTGTCATACAGTCTTGCCCAAACACAGCACACACACAAATAGTCAAACACACATACCTTACACATTTTCAGATCCCCATTTTTTTTTTTATACACATATATATTATTTGTATTTAAATCACTAACATAGTGAAATTCATACAAAATGAAAGGATCTCCACTTCCTGTTGATTTGGCTACATGCATGCCCGACTTGTATTCCCACTACAACTGAGCATCAACACTAACCTTGGTCACAAATAGTTCCAACAGAAGCTATTGGACAATCAGCAACGTCCAAAAAGCGCCTGTATGAGACGCCTCCTTCAGCAACTATTTAGCCACCTGGACTAGACTAAACTGTCAACAAATGTATTCCCACAGGACCCCTACACATCCCCCCTGGACATTTCCACAGATCTGGACCTTTCCGTCGTTCGCAACACACGACGGGTTTACAGTAAAAGCTCAGCACATAAGAACTTTCCCGTGAGAAAATGATTAAGTGTACAGAACTACGAATGATCGACAAATGTGGCTAGCGCTTGGGAGCCAAACAAATCAAATGCCGAATCCCGGCAACATAACGGACCGCACATTACATTTCACAAAGGGTAAAAAATCCTGGAATCACTGAGTGCAAATGAAAACCAAAAAATGTTCAGGCCAAGCAGATTTCTGTTTTGGTCATTGCCAAAAGGACACCAGTCTGCACACAGTGGCCCACACATGGACAAACCCAAACATTTTGTAACTGCCACGTCTATGTTGGGAGTATTCAAGAAGCTCAAGCACTTTACACAAAACAATCCCATTCCAAAAAAGAAAAACAAGTCTTGTGCTGGAACAACACTTCACAAAACTAGACAAAAGGTATACAACAAAAAAAAAAAAAAAGTTTCCCGAGAAAGTCTTGTATAGACCCAGCAACATCCCATGAGCCTGTATAGCGTGACAAGCAGGTCGCCGTGTCAGGTTGCCGTGTTAGGCTCTGTTGCTGTAGGCCGCTTCAAATGAGGCCATTAGATCGTTCTGTGCATTCATGTCAATCCGGTTGGCAGTCTGAGGAAGACAACATTACAACATTCATCGAGGACTCAAGGTTTTTAAATATTTTACTAAGTGTTTTACAGCACTTGCAACACAACAAGGTCATACAAGTGCCGAAGATTTGAGGTGTTACAAGAGAGTAACAAACACAAAAAGGAAGGAGGGGAGATAAAGAAGATAGATGTTTGACACGAAAGAAGAGGCAAACCACAACAGAGCACCCGCCAACCACCCAGGGTTGGTGATTTTTTAAATTAAAATCTGATTTTTTAATTTTTTTAATAATTTTTTTTTAATGTCGACACAGTTTGGGATTTTTGGTGGCTAAAAGTATGTTCTTTTAGTGCAAAATGCATTGTCTTTATCTTAACTAATGATTAATTTTAGCAACTGCAATAGAAAGCCTTAATCTGCTATATCAGTGAATTATGGCTACAGACAAAAAATGAAGAAAATGTCAGTCTAAAAGGAAGGGGGGGGGGGGGGGGGGGTAATTATGCATAGATAAACTTCATTTTATTGCAGTGTGTGTGTGTTTGTCTAAAAAGAAAAAGAAAATGCTAATTTCAATTATGAAAAAAAAGTAAATTGAACACAGAGTATTATTTTACAGTGACAGGGGGGAAAGCAGACTTTTAAGCATGATTATTTTAGTCTACTAAACCTTATATCTGTTTTATAAAACCAAGGAACGGAATTCTGAATGTTTAGAGATGTAAAAACTGGAATATATTTTTTTTAAAGTGATTTAAATCACTGATTTTTATTTTAAAAATCATGTTGATTCAAATTTAAAAAATCAACTGATTTTAATCGACCTGATTTAAATCAACCCAACCCTGCAACCACCCACTGACTCAAGTTTCAAACAAAGTATCATTACCCACCCCCACCCCACCCCAATGATTTAAGTACAAAATCTCAGAATTTCATCATCACGCCAAGACAAGTTGCCCAGAGAATGTTGTGATATTTAGACAATAGCTTTGAACCCGGTTATTTCCAAAAACAGCCAATGTCTGTCCTAGGCACGTTCACACTGACCTCAACACCCAATTCCACTTTCGGTACCGCAGGCTCATAGAGTGAAAAACCCTCAAGTAATGCACCAGTTTAGAACACTGAAGCCATGGTACATTTTTTTTAAATTAAAAAAATTGGCAGCTTAAGAAGCACGTTTTAAACATTCCTAGAGGTTCATCAACCATTCAGCTATCATATAGAGTGACTTCCTTCCTATTTGCTTCAGTGCAGTGCGTCCATTCCTTGTTTCATTATGTTTAGTGTGCCTGGTTGCGGAGGCGATGCGAGTCACCAGTGGATGTGGGCACATACTACTGTGTCACCAGCTGATGTGGGAACATACTACGGCATCACCAGCGGATGTGGGAACATACTACGGCATCACCAGCGGATGTGGGCACATACTACTGTGTCACCAGCTGGTGTGGGAACATACTACGGCATCACCAGCGGATGTGGGAACATACTACGGCATCACCAGCGGATGTGGGCACATACTACGGACTGGCGACTCATGTCCCCGACGGTACTGGCGACTCATGTCCCCGACAGTACTGGAAGTATTAAGGCTAAGAAAGCGTCTAATGACCAGTTACCCAGATTCCTCGGTTTCAACCATTCATTTGACAGGGAAGCCACTCTACCTCTGAACACTTTGCCGTCACATCTCGCCGATCGGCGATGTTTATCACCCTGTTTCTTTGGATTTTCCCCAAAATGCCTTTGCCTCCGACGGCAAGGGTTTTTACTACATGAGCCTTGTGGTGGCAAAGTGTTAAGTAATTTAGGCTGACAGGCTGTGTGCAAAATGGGAACTTTCCAAGAAGGGGATCTACAGAGATGCCAACCACAGAAAACCGAAATGAGTATTGGGAAATTTGAAAATGTGTATTTTCAGGGGAAAATGTGTATTCCCCACGACCGACCGACCAACTAGTAATAGTAAAATGTTAAGGGGGTCAAGCAATATTTCCTGGAAAAAAATTACTAGATCTAGCTCAGCAGCTGGAAAAAGGGAGCACACACACGTACAGTATACATGTATCCAATCAACAACATGTCAGTGTTCAGTGTCGTACTGTCAGTGTTCAGTGTCGTACTGTCAGTGTTCAGTGTCGTACTGGGGTCTGGTTTGACTTAATATTTCAGTCTATTATACCGCTAATATTTTCCTCTCATTATTACGTAAAAAATAAATCCTGCTTTGAGAGTTCGGAAGGGCCTAGAACAAAAATTTCGCCAAGCAAGAACCAGTCTGGGTGTCATGATTCATATTATGAACTGACAGACTCAAAATATTGCTCAAACTCAGAGAAAAGCAATAACTTGAAAGACTCAAGTAGACCCATGCACTGTGAGAGTTGTAATAAGTGTGGTAGGGCAAGATGTAGTGACACTGAAAATCAACCAGTCTTGAACAGAAAGCCACAACAGGCTAGGCTAGGTATAATTTACAATATCACCCATCCAATGAAACGCGAACACATTATTTCAATAGCACAGACTTGCAAAGTTTGAAGGGTCCCGATTCCGCACACGGCCTGCACCAACGCGTGCTTTGCAGAAAGCTCTAATCAAAATTTTGAAATGTGCTTCCAAGTTTTTGTCCTCTAGTGTTGCCTTCACACCCTCCCCCATAATATCTTAAACCCCCCAAAAATCAATAATCTCCTCCCCTATTCCGTAGTCCTATACTTCACAACGCCGTTCCTCCCACCAAAGACGGTCTTTGCTCACACGATGCCGCGTTTATTTATGACACGAATGCGCGCAGGTTCAGTGACCGGTCACGATGGCGAGCCAGACAATCTAAAAATCGGACGACGCTTGTATTTTATTTTCTTTTTCCACAAGTGACAGCACAGAGGCGAGTCCGAGCATTGATTAAATTTTATTTGCACAGCGACCTTGCGTTTATACTGCACAACCTGCATGTCACAAATGTTGCGTCATCAGACATGACAACTGCTGGCAAACTTCTCGGTGGCAACGAAAGCGAAAGTAGATCTTGATTTTCCCGATCGAGCCTCGGTGTCACACACGCTTCCGCCTGCCGCCATAGTTGCCTATTCGCTTGAAAGTGAAACGTACTCTCCGAACCGCGAGAAGCTGAACGAATATAATATCACGATCGCGACCGGCAAAAATAAACTTACTACCCACATCGGACTTGGTTTTCAAATATTCCAGTTCTGCGATACTGATACTATTTTGACAAAAGATGGGACTTGAGATAGGTTTACTCACCCAAGCTGAATCTCGTATTTTTCGCATTCCAGGATGCATATTTTTTCATGAAAAGTCGTATTCGCGTATTTTCGGCAAAAAATAGTACTAAAATACGTAAAATCGTACTGGTTGGCATCTCTGGACCTATGGTGGGATGTGTGCGTCTTAGCCACCAGCCACAACACACATACATATATACATATACACGTTCTAGGCACTTACTGCTTCTCTCTTCAGCTGAGCAGCTCTCCGCATCTGCTCAATCTTCTCCTTTTTCTTCCTTTCTTCCTCCAACTTGTCGTCTTCCATTTTCCGCTTTCTCGCTGCTTCAATCCCGTCTTCCTCTTCTCTTTCCCTGTTGATACAACATGCACTCGTGGTGACAACAGCTTGGGGGGGGGGGGGGGGGGGGTACAGCACTTGCAATACAATAAGGTCATATAAGTGCCAAAGATTAGAGGAGTTACAAGAGAATAACAAACATAAAAAAGAAGGAGGGGAGACAAAGACGATAGATGTTCGATAGGAAAGAAGAAGCAAACCACACCAAGGCACCCGCTAGCCATCTACAGGAGATAGTAGTCAAGTAGAAATGTAACTTAAAGGTCTGATGAAACAAGAGGCCTGGCCAGGCTCACTATTGCCGATACAAGAACAAAAAGGGACGGGATGGGGACGGAATAACTGCTTGCACAAACAAAAGAAACCTTTAAAACTACGGGCTACACCGCAAACATTTCATCCCGATTATGCATCACAACATGCCATGCCACGCAGCCCACCCACCGTAGCTCATTGTTTCAAAGTTTTTAGTTCTAATAGGAGTTTTACGGCACTTGCAACACAATAAGGTCATAAGTGCCGAGGATTAGAGGTGTTACAAGAGAGTAACAAGCACAAAAAACAAAAAAAAGGAGGAGATAGAAACGATCGATTTTTTATAGGAAAGAAGGAACAAACCACACCAGAGCACCCGCCAACCATCCAAGTTTCCAACAATTACCCATTACAAGAAAGAAAAAAAAAATGGGTCGCACACAACACAAAAGGGCAGGAATTTGTAACACTCTGTCAACTTAATGTTAGCCTTACTCCTGGCTATGACACTCTGTCAACTTAATGTTAGCCTTACTCCTGGCTATGACACTCTGTCAACCTAATGTTATAGCCAGGTCTAGAGTGGAATGTTTTTCTATGGGCAAAGTGGCAGAGAGTGACCACAAGGGTTCCATGCACAGAGGGAGTTGGAGCTCGACAGCTGTATGTAATATGGTGACGTAGACGGTCTAGTTCTGCTCGGTTTTCTCCCATTATTCACCCGGAAGGCCAGAAGGTAGGCAGTGGGTTGGGTAGCCGAAATTTTACAAAATTGGAATCAAAGTATCGTATTTTCGTAAAATTGAATAAAAATCGTAATGATTCCAGCAAATTTGTATGATGGGCAGCCTTGCAAGGCTATATTATAATCAAAGAGATTTATTTTCATCACAGCCCAGCTAACTATAGTGGAAATCTTGAGAGAGAATTAGGATATCAAAGTCAGAGAAATTTTCCAACAAATTAGGAGTGGAAACATGACCAATCTCGAGAGAGACTAGAAAGGGCTACGTAGAAGGGAGCTGAGCAAGGCAAAGGGGGCAGAGAATGGGTTGAACAAGGGGCGAAAGTGTTCACATTAACCTCCACTGCTTATACCGTCATCTCAGCAAACCAATGCTCGCTCATTTGTAACTAGATAGAAACAAAGTTACTGGAAGGGGACGTTGAACTTGTGCTGACAAAATATCATTGTGACTTGGGCCTGTGCTCAATGAACTCATTCATTTTTACCTTTTCTTCTCCTCTTCTTGTCTTTGCCTCTCCTTCACCATTTTCTGCTTCTGTTCCTCAGCCTTCTTCAACAACGTTTCCTGAAACAATCAAACAACGGTCATAATGACCTTTTGCCACATCACAACTCCCAGAAGGTCATAGACCATTATTCTTCACTACACAAAAACTTGTTCTTAAAGACTGAGACAAAGTAAAGGACTGTAGCAAATACAAGCTTTCAAATCATTAACTATCAGCTGGAAGGTGGGACAATGAACCTCGACACATTCACGCACACATGTGTGTGTGCGAGTGTGTGTGCATGCGCGTGCCCGCGATGTGCTGGTGTGTGGGGATGGACACACACACAAATACATCCATATTTTGGAACCTTCAACGTTGGTTAACCCCTACTGTGTGCCTAACCAGATCTGTGAATCTTTGGCCTGTTGTGACCCCCATGCACCTAAAGGGTGTCAAGTGTGGCGAGGAAATGTCCGTAATCCTCATGGCTATGATGATTTCCTTTCCTCATCCAAGGAGACGAGTGTCAATACAAGCATGAATGTTTCGGTTTGAGTGCTTTACACTGGGCAAGCACACAATTAATTCTTCTTCCAACAATCCCATAAAAAAGCCTTAACCACAGTCTTGAGAAACAGCACAAGTATCATTGAATGACAGAAGAAATCTGAACGTCTTCCCAACCTCCCATCCGACAAACTTACCTTTTGGTGCTTCATCTCATTCATTTTTTTATACTGCTGGAAGGTAGACTGTGACTTTTGCTGCCAGGCTGCAGCTATGGAGTTCCACGACTGGGCATTATTCATCTTGATTTCAGGCTGCAATGGAAAAACAAAATGACCCAATCATCAAAAAATTGTCAACACAACTGTTTCCAAAGATCAAAAAGAAATGTTCCCAGTTAACAGAAGTGTGCACACAGCAACTACACATTCAGTCTCAATATTTGACACATCTCAACTTAGGACACTGTCAAATGTAATACTAGGGAGCGGGACAGAGGGTGCCCACCTCATTACTCGAAAGAGCTGAGGAATGTAGGACTAACATGATCTAAACAATTAACTACAAACCAGTTGTCATGACCATCTCCAGTTGGGGTTATGGCAACACTTAGATGAGTAACTTACCAATAAACGTTGTAAGGGTGAAGTAACATATTCTTCTATTTATTTATTTATTGATATGTAAAACATTGTCCTTTGTGTTTTCTCCTAGACTAACAGCTCATTTCAAAATACAAAATGCTGTTATTACTAAACATAAAAGCGCTGGGGGGGGACTTGGTTCTTACCTTTCCAGCAGACTGAGAGACAGCAGGTGTGGGCGTTTTATTCTCCACGTCATTAGGCTTGAGAGGATTGTTCTGGTGGTTGGAACCGATGCCGTACGAGACACCGACACCACTGGCAGCTGACAGACAACAGAAAAAGGAAAGGTTATCATCTCCACCGACACTGTCACGTAAACCTTTTACCGCACTTGCAACACTATTGTGTCATACACTACTGTGTCATACACTACTGTGTCATACACTACTGTGTCATACAAGTGCCACAGATTTGACATGTTATACAAAGAAATCCCCCCCCCCCAAAAAAAAAGAAGAAAAAAAATTATACATGATGTTTTCTGAGAGAGAAGGAGCAAATCACCCCAGAGCATCCACCAACCATCCACCATGAAGAACAGGCAGAGAGAAAAGATCAGAAATAGAAAAAGGAAACATACTGCAGAGACGGTGAACATTTCCTTACGGAAACTGAAATCAGTCAGAACATTTACCCTTTCTCCACTCAATTTTTAGCAGGACTGTTGTTCCGATGGACGAATGAACTACCAGGTAGACAGTGCCCCCCCCCCCCAAAACTGTTGGACCCAACAGCCCAAAAAAGTAGTACAAGTTCAGTCTTCAACCTGTCCACTGGCACAGCAAATTACAGGGATGCCACTAGGGGTTGCTGTGAACATTTACAAAGTTGCAAGCAAACAAAAAGACAGAGAATAGACACAACAAATACGGATTGAACAGATAATAAACGAAATTAGTTCACTTTTCAGTGAAAATATGAGATGTAACTTTTTTTTTTTTTTTAAAGAAGAAAACCCAGCATCCCTGACACTGAAAAGCTAACCAGGAAAGCCACAAGGGCGAGGCGAGACAGACGGGGCCAGAACTTACACACAGTGGCTCCCGGGGGCGCCGGGGGGGCTGGCTTGGAGGGGCTCGGGCATGGACTAGAGTCTTCATCACTTAGAGAGAAGCGCATCTGGTTGTCGATCTTACGCGGCTGATTTACCATCCCAGCTCCCGTACGTGATTGATGTTGTTGTTGCTGTTGTTGTTGCTGTTGTTGTTGCTGCTGCTGCGGAGGTTGCTGTTCGGGCAAGCTAACTGGCATGCCCTCTTTGGAGGGCCTCCTGCCAGGAAGGCTGGCCACTGGGGTGCTGTCCAGTCCAGGCGTGGACACAAAGGGCCGGTCCACAGCGGCAGGCACAGGGGTACTGGTCATGGGAACTGGACGGGGGGGAACAGACAAGCGGGAAAACTTAACAAAACAAGACCCGTCGCAGTTTGAGCAAAAACCACATAAATGTTCTTTACATTCCCAGGTAGCAGTTTGAGCAAAAACCACATTAATGTTCTTTACATTCCCAGGTAGCAGTTTGAGCAAAAACCACATTAATGTTCTTTACATTCGCAGGTAGCAGTTTGAGCAAAAACCACATTAATGTTCATTACATTCGCAAGAAAATGTAACAGAAGTGAAAATAGGCACTCTTAACACTTTACAGTCACAGCCAAAGTACAAAATACCCGATCTGGTCACCCAGCCAGGAGAGCGACGGCAATAGACTTTTCGCCAGGTGACCAGAACGGATAATTTTCCCCACTGCATTATTGCGCAAAGTTCTAAAATCAGGAAAGGTGAAAGAAAAATCTGAGAAATGTCTATTCCTGATGTTAGTGGGGGGGGGGGGGGGACATCGCGACCTCAGGGCTTTCTTGTCCTATCTACATTTATTTGAACAGAGAAAATGTGACTTCTTCTGAAGCTCACTCTGCTATGAACTGCTTTCACTGTTATTAAAAATGGAGATAGGACAAGAAAGCACTGAGGTCATGACATGGTCCCAGGGTATGAGAACCCTGAGGGTATTCGGTCGCTTTTAAGGACAAGCGGGCTAACCCAGATTTTGGGGGTTTCCAGAAATCTTGACCTACACCAAAAACGGGCATTGCCCTACCCATAGGAGAAGTTTGGTTTCACTGGCGTGTATATTTGTTTAGTTATAGAGAAAACTCTCCTTGTCTTTTAAAGAAACTGAACGAGGGGCAAAAACTTTTACCTTCGATTTTCTCAAAACAGCATTTTTCGGGATAGCCCCCTTGTGTTTAAAAGCGACTAATTGTGGGTCCAAGTGGACTACTCACTGCTGGGTCTGGGTGCTGGCTTGGGCGTGGCCACCGTGAGAGCTTGCTTGGCCGGCTGAGCAGGCATGGCATGGGTCACACTGCGGTTCACAGAGTTAGCTGCACACCAGAAAAAACACAAGTCATCCACAACGTTTAGTTTTTTTAAGTTTTAGTACGAGTTTTACGGCACTTGAAACACAATAAGGTGATACAAGTGCCGAAGATTAGAGGTGTTACAAGAGAGTAAAACACACAAAAAAAGGAGGAGTGATTAGGACGATGGATGTTTGATGGGAAAGAAGGAACAAACCCCACCAGAGCACCTGCCAACCACCGACCCACAACGTTTAAGAGCGTATTGTGGCAGACTCCATTACAAAAACACTGACAAAGATGAAAACAAAAAAACACCAATAATGAAAATAATAGAGGGGCCAAGTGGCTAAGAGACAAAATCTTTGAACTACCCAGACCTCACCCGCGCACAGAACAATATTTACGGATCATATCATGTAATACATCTTGTATCAACAAGTCTGTCAAAATCTGGAAACAGAAATCCGAATTTCCAGATCTATCCAGAAAATCGGGCACTTGTGAAATAACATTACTAATGTAAAAGATAATAGTGCACACCAGTCAAGGTACAAAGTAGACAAAGCTCATCTGAACTGAGCACTCATACAGTCACACAGTCACACAGTTTTGTTCACCACATATGTGACATGGGGCAGCCTGGTGAGATGAGGCGCTTGTCAAAATATTGAAAGTTAAGAAATTGGCATTCTCCCGCAGGTTAGGGAATTTTTATTGAATTTTTGTTTTTTTGGTTCAACACCTTTCATGCCCAATACAGAACACATTTCTGTGCTGAGTTTACAGAAAAACGTTGATTAAGGGCAGAAAAAATGTAAATTTTCAGTTTTCAGGACTCCCAAGCTAAAGAAATAACTCAACTTTGGCGGCCATTTTCTCCCTAATTTTACCTCTGAAACCAGATGACCCTCACCTCCTTCAATCACACATATCTCAACTTCTATTCAACAAAGATGGATATTATTTTCACCCAAAACAAGGAAAACGGACAGGCCTTAAGGTGATACCATCAAATCCACAAGCCCAAGACGAGAGTCTGATTCCACCCATATGGTGGCAGCATCTCACTGGATCCTATGGTCCACCCATATGGTGGCAGCATCTCACTGGATCATACGGTCCACCCATATGGAGACAGCATCTAACTGGATCATATGGTCCACCCATATGGTGACAGCATCTAACTGGATCATATGGTCCACCCATATGGTGACAGCATCTAACTGGATCATACGGTCCACCCATATGGTGACAGCATCTAACTGGATCATATGGTCCACCCATATGGTGACAGCATCTAACTGGATCATATGGTCCACCCATATGGTGACAGCATCTAACTGGATCATACGGTCCACCCATATGGTGACAGCGTCTAACTGGATCATACGGTCCACACATATGGTGACAGCGTCTAACTGGATCCTATGGTCCAGACAGCGTCTAACTGGATCATACGGTCCACCGATATGGTGACAGCCTCTAACTGGATCATACGGTCCACCCATATGGTGACAGCCTCTAACTGGATCATATGGTCCACCCATATGGTCCACCCATATGGTGGCAGCGTCTCACTGGATCATATGGTCAGTTACGCAGAAATCAACATGTTTATTCACCTACCTACCTGCCTCCCCAGACATCGGAAATACTCTATACAGCGACAAAGCACAGCTGATTAAAACCTGCAAATTCTTTGCCATATCGACAAACCGAAGGACTAGAAGCCAAATGGCCGCTGGATCGGAAAAGTAAAGGTAAATTAAGTATGCACAATGAGAGGTTTGAGGGGTGGAAGAGGGGGGGGGGGGACCCGAAAGATGAAGACCTACCAATGGCACCCTCACTCCAAACACCAGGACAAAAGCACAAAAGAAGGAACATCTTTCTTTCTTTTTCTCCCTCCCTCTCTCTCTCTTTTCTAAAAAATCTTTTGGGTTGAGTTTGCGAGAAGGTGAGAGGAGCAGTGAGAGAGGTATCAAAGGAGACCCAGTAGCACTACAACTCACCACCAGAAGTGAGAGGGGAGGAGTTGGAAGTGGTGGACAGGTTGAGGCTGGGGGAGCTGGAGGTATCTGTGGCCCCGACTGTGGCATTCAGCTCCGCCAGGCTGCTGCTCTCTTTCTTCATGGCTGGCAACGTCCCCGGATTGGCAGGCTGGACTTTCGGGAATGCATTGGAAATCACAGGAGACGTGACGCTGATGGGAGGGGATATATCTTTGCTGTTTGTGGCTCCCACCGAGATTTTGTTAGCAGACGGAGGACTAGACTGGAAAGTACAAACAGAAACAAACATGAACATGACACAAATTCAAAGCAACTGTCAAATATGGATTATAAATTATGGATCATAAAAATATGGATACCGAATATAAAAATTTGGATTATAAAAATGTTTCAAATGAAGAGTACACATGGTCTACTCTTACTGGAAATTATTGATCCCTGCTGTATGCTAGTTTTCCTTGATACCTCGTTTTCAACACTTGTTCATTCAAAGGGAACATAATTTTCTTTTGCAAGCCACGCATTAACTCCACTTCCCTTACCCCTAGTAAGTGTGACATTTTCCTGCTCTTCAATGTTCAAGAGAGCGAGTAAAACAAGCTTTATGGTGATACCAACAAAAGCTTCATGGTGATACCAACAAAAGCTTTATGGTGATACCAACAAAAGCTTTATGGTGATACCAACAACATGAGGCCAAAAACAGACAAGAGCTGGAAAACATTGTCTCCCGCCACAAATCCCAACTCCGTGATGGCCCACTGTCAAGGTCAACTGATCAACCTGTGCCTCCTGTGTGCACTGAACCAGCTTCTGGCAAGCCTCCTCTTCTTTTTGATTTTGTTTTAAGAAGTGTTTTACGGAACTTGCAACACAATACGGTCATATAAATGTCCAAGATTAGAGGTGTTACAAGAGAGTAACATACACAAAGAAGGAGGAGAGATAAGGATAATAGATGTTTGATAGGAAAGAATGAGCAAATCACACCAGAGCACCCACCAACCACTCACAAGCCTCCTCTTCCAACAGACACACTTTCAGGATGGGACAAAAAGCAAAAGTGTTCCACTCCAGCCTTACCTTTAAAGCTGCACTGGCCTTCTTCGATGCTCCTTTTTGTTTCTTTTTGGGAGATTCTGTAAGTAAGGAAGCAACAAGTATTGAAAACAAAGGAAAAGAAGACTCTGATGACAATCCAAGCAACAATTTACTTCTGTTTAGTCCCTTTCCATCTCTACACCTTTTTTTAATGTTGGGTGTTTTCATGCCTAATTTAGATCATTTAAGTGGCGGGCTTCCGACCCTGCCTGTCAGAGCCAACCTAGGGGATACAACATCCCAGCAGAAAGACCCAAGACACCCCATAAAAATGTCTCCCTACTCTAAATCAAACTGAAGTCTCCTGTGTGCGACAACAAGACAGCGCAGTGCCTGATCACTCCACCACAGATACAGGTCTTCCACTTCAGTCACTGCCCATTGCACTCTACTCACTCACAATGAAAAGCAGGACGCTTTCTTGCACTCTACTCACTCACAATGAAAAGCAGGACGCTTTCTTGCACTTCTAACCAGATCTAAATGACCTGCCCATGTTGGGAACTATTAAGATCAATGAAAACTTCCAAGGTCGCTGTAACTTGTTCAGGTTCCAGGAACTGTGCACGTACAATTACATGCTGGTGGCCGACTCATGTCCTCATATTCTTGTTTTAAAACCACCAAAAACCTGCCAACTGCCACAACTTCCTTTTGCCAGTCCAGTTGCTGATGTAAGTGATAACGTTTCAACATGTGTCGTTTCAAAACCATTTTATCGAGAAAAGGCCATGTGTACAGGGGGGGAGGGGGGGGGCCTTACACACTGTTCTTGTTTTTCTTTTCACTTCTCGCTCCACTGGACCTGACTGTCTACTTCTTGATTTCCTTCACATTCCCCAGAGCTCACTCTCTCATTAAGGTAGCGTCTGTCATAGCCATCCTTTAACATTTTTAAAATCAAATAAAAAGTATGTCTCCATAAATGAACTGTGTTGTGTGTTTTCAAACAATTTTCAATTTTGGTACAAAACTTATGATCACTCATGTCTGGTTATCAAGGATAAACTGCAGCCGATGTTTTTGTCCAGGTGCAAAGTGTTGAACTCACTTTATCAAAAACTCAACTAATTAAACATTTCTGCCATTCTCCTTCCCCAGATTCATTCACACAGAAACAGAACCTGTTACTGATCAGTTCAACCCGAAATTTTAAAACTTTTGTGCAATGCTCTAGCAAAAAAAGAAAAAGAAATGCTTGCAACAATATTTGCCTGTGATTTGACCGATTTCATTCCTCAGTACGTACGACTTTTCCTAAGAAAAGCTCTGTTCAAACAATCTTTTATTGCTCCAATGGAATTCTTCGTTTTAGTACAATTTTACAGCACTTGGAACACAATTGAATAAGGTTATATATATAATTGCTGAAGATTAGAGGTGTTACAAGAGAGTAACAAATATAAAAAGGAAGAGATCAGGACGATAGATGTTTGATAATAAGAAAGCGCAAACCACACCCGAGCACCTGCCAACCACCCACACAATGTATGTCCCAGTACACCAATGGACCAGTATAGATAAAAGGAGAGGCGTCTCTCCACATACAGTCCAGCACATGGCCAAATCCACCGGCTTTTATGTGTGCCAATTTCCCCATGTACGAGTTGAAAATACAACGAAATACAAGTATAATGAGAAGAAAAATTTGTGACCTGAAAATCTGTTTGCTGTCTGTACGCATGTTTCACTGACTGTGAGCGTGTTAGACTGCAGTTCCACTGTTGTCGCTCCACTCAGGGTGCTCCAGAACGTTCAATTCCTGATTCTTTATCCACTGGACTCTTCGGCCATAGTCCATAGCAATAAAAACATTTTTCCAGAACAAGCCAAGAAGTAATACGGAGCCAAGAAGTAATGCGGTCTTGTTTGACTTGGACACTTTTCAGCTTGCACTTTCTAAATGGTACT
>NW_004798046.1:115736-117593 GCF_000002075.1 Aplysia californica | reverse complement strand
GGGGGGGGGGGTTCCTTCATATACCTCACAAAATCCTCTCCTGTTCCAATAAAAATGATGCTACAGCTTTGAAATTTGAACGTGTGCTTAATACATGTTGTTTCAGCTATGGGAGCAGACAAATAGCAATCCAGCTGTCAGAAGAAATCTTACAAATATTTTAGTTCTGAAATCGATGTACTTTTCCAAGGCAAAACGTGATGCGTTGAGTTCGTACTTTTTCTTTCGTCAAGTTCCTCAATGACATACACATTGAGAAACTTGTCCTTCCACTATAACTACACTATCTGTGGTGCTACATCAGGAATAATGATATCTGTAGCTGTTTTTTCTATGTCAGCCCTCTACATTTTCATTTTTGAGCATAACTCGTGGCGTCATTTCGTAAGGCAACTTCGATTCCTCGTGACTTCTTTTAGTTTAGTTTTAGTAGAGGTTTTACGGCGCTCCCAACTGCAGAAGGTCATATGAGCGCCAGAAGATTAGAGGTGTTACAAGAGAGTAACAAACAAAAAAGAAGAAGGGGAGATAAGGACAATAATAGATGTTTGATAGGAAAGAAGAAGCAAACAACACCAGAGCATCCGCCAACCACCCACCTAGTGACTTCGTTGCTATCGGCCATTTTGGGGCCCTGGAACAAGCAAAATATTGTTCAATGTTTACTCTCTGCCCTGACCAATTCCCAGGCTGTGATCGTGCGTAATTTTGCAATAAACGGAAATCCCATGACACCTCGTGTTCTGTCATCATTTGTTCATCATTAACATGCACTGTGGCTCTAATTGAATCTCCCGAATCTTTATTTGCCCAAATTTTTAATGAAAATGGAAAGTTTTTCCTTTCTTTCACATATAGCTATAATGATACAAATGCGAACACAATGACATTCAGAATTTCTTTTTTTCTGTGATCCTCACCATTTTGTATGCTCTTCATTTTTATGTTTGAAAAGTAAAGAAAGAAGTGAAGCCTTGTCCTTGACAGTGTACTAAACACATGCCAACAAGCACCATACAACTGAACAAACACATCAGAATTCTAATCGCCAGCCATTTTTGGTGAGGGACTTTTTAGCTCTTTTGGCATAACGGCATAAGTTGCAAGATGGCTATATGACAAAGTTAGAAGGTAAATTACATGCAATAAAAAAAGTAGTCGCAACAGCTACAAACTCCTTCCAGCCCTCAGCCAATACCAGGAACGCCAACAAGGCCTTAAAAAAGGCCAGACATTTTTTCCCATCTAGCTTGGCCAAACTGCAAAAACTGCCATGTTTCCCTATCAAATTACTGGTAGACGGGAAGGTAATCCTTAACAATCACCCCAAACAAGTCGATCTAGCACTTTGGCACCACATTGCTTTAAAAACATCCATTCAGGAATCGACTTCAGGTCTGCTGCGTGCGAAAGTGAAGTGCCAAACAATTAGACCACAGACGCTGGTACCAAATCATCTTAGTTTTAGTTTTATGGCGCTCGCAACTGCATAAGGTCATAGGAGCGCCAAGGAGTGAATGTCAACAGAGAAGTCCAAAAGGGGAATCAGGCTTTCTCTGCTCACCTCTCTAGCCTCAACACCACAAAGTCTGCTTTCACTTTCAAGGCACCCTGGAAATGGCAGTTTAGAAGAAAGTGACACACATACAAAAGAATTAGAGGAAAATGAAGATAGTAAGGATGAGGAAAGAAAAAGCAACAGTTCCCCCTTATGTTGTTCCGGCAAATCATCGGCTGGCCCAACTTCTTTATAAGTGACATAACACCATTTCTGGAGTCCATAGCACATCCGTTTCTTTGTTCCAGACAAGAAAAGCACATTGACACAATAACGGTCATTTAGTGCTGGGGGGGGGG
>NW_004798046.1:102342-115175 GCF_000002075.1 Aplysia californica | reverse complement strand
CACACACACACACATTCACACACTCGGGTGAGCATAAACAAGCATTTAGCTTTGTGTTCACTACAGCCCCCCGCCACCCCCCAACTTTTTTTTAGATCGATTTGATTGTAAAACAAGGAATTGAAATGTTTTAAAGGAATGGAACTATAAATCTTAGGAATCAATTCCCCTGCCCTTTTACTCTACACCATTGCACACGTTAAGAGGTTGCCGATATTCATGATGACCAGGGAAGTGGTGAAATGATGGGACGGAATGCCATCGACAGCAATGGAGGACCAGGGGTTGGAAAGACTATCTGCCTGCCATCACTGAGCAACTCTACATCCCGACCCACAGCATGAGGCAATTCTGGCACTGCCATTCCTCAACTTTACTACTGACGCAAAGAATTCATCTTTCCCTGACCACAAAACAGACTTTGAACCTATCATTGTTGTATGTCCTCAAACCCCCAACGTAAAGCTTTCCAAAATAATCTATTTTTTGTCTTTGTTACCATCAAGTTTGATAGTAATTTGTATTATATGATGAAAATTAACAAGTTTGCACAAGTACACCCCTTGAGCTAGATTTCCAGGACATACTTATTTTAAGGCTTTTTTTTCTATTGTTACAGAATGCTTGATTTAAAAAGTTGCCTTAAATTTACTTCACAACAAAAATCTGTAATTTGGAAGATAAAAAAATCTGTGACCCTGAAGGGGGGCTGCTAAAAAATCAAGCAAGGTAAAAAAGAAAAACCCATCTGTAAGATGTATGTTAAAAAAACTCTGCTTGGTCTTTTGAGAATAAAAAGTAAGCATGCTAAATCCCATTTCGACAGTTATCAATCACTTCAAGCCAACATCAATGCAAGCCTCAACAAATTTGTGAAAGAGCAACTTTATCATCTTATCCTCTAGTTCAGTTTAGAAGGCGAACCAAGTGTTTCCGCAACAAGCCAAAACACCTACTGTGACCTTTGGTTCACCGTTGTCTTATTGGATCTTGATGATTTCTTTTTACTCTATGGAATCCGTCTATTTACCCTCAAGACATAAAGAAAATAGCAGCAAATCGCAACCTCAGGGTTTCTTGTCCTATTTCTTTTTTTTAAACAGTGAAAATGTGACTTCATCTTAAACTCATTCTTTGTTATAAACTGTTTTCACTATTAAACATGGAGATACAACAAGAAAGCACTGAAGTAGCAAAATGGTGTACTCCAGGGTGCTTTTGCTTATCCTTCCTTTCACAACTTTCAAAATAGACCCAGGCAAGCCTAATCCATCCTTATTCTCAAAATTCCAAGCCGAATTCGGACCCTGCCTACTGATCTTTTGGAGCTTACCTAAGGCTCGCTCCCGCCCTCTGCAAAATTTGGAAACAAATTCTTGCCGACGCAAATCAATTCCTGCGGCTACCTCCAGATGAGTAGATTCCAGCTCCTTTGATGTGCGCTGAGTGACCACTCATCTATTTCAAACGTTTTTCTCACTGCCAAATATGGCATGACAAACACATCCACATACAACACAAGCCATACGAACACACAACAAAAACATGAGTGCAGGTGTGCTAAACAATTTAAGCCAGTCAGTATGTAAAAACAATGCATTATGTTTTATTTATATGTAAAAAATGATGCTACTTAAATGAATAATGATTATCTATGGTATTTATTAACAATGAAATGGGAACTCATTCTTCAATACTTCTCGCATTTACAAAAAAAATGAATCCTCTCTGAGCATGATAGAAACAGCAGAAAACATTAAACCTCTCTGAGCATGATAGAAACAGCAGAAAACATTAAACCATGCTAACACAAAAGGATAAAAAGGCCCCCACTCTTGAAGAAGAATAAGTGGGGGAAGGGGTGGGGGGGAAGAGGGGCTTGATTAAAAACATTTGCAAACGTCTTATGATTATGTGACATACAAATTTTGAACTTTCCTACTTAATATATATATATGTATATATAAATCATTAAGAAAATTTACATAGGAATGTACATTGTCTTAAAAGAACAAAATCTTTAAAATGTGCTATTGAGTGCATCAGTTATGTCCAAGTGGAGGCCAGGACTCGAAGGGGGCTTTGGGTCAAGGGACGGGGCGGGAGAAAAAGAAACATAAAAAGTCCACCAAAATCTAGAAGTAGAGAAAAAAAAATCCTGCAATTTTGAAAGCTCTATCATGCTCAAAAGTATTTTTTCAACGCAACCTTATGTCCCCTCCCCAACCGAGTACAATGGACCGTTTAGAAGGGACAAAAGAAGAAAACCGTGACTTCCCTCACAAGTCTTCCTACTCTATCAAAATAAAAAGACTTGACTGGATCTTTCAAGAAAAGACCTGCAGAATTTTGAGGGAGCAATTTATTTACCAAGGAAGCCAGGTAACCCCCTCAATTAATTTGGATGAAATGATTTTTTATAAAGCATTTACTGAAAAAAATAAATTAAAAAATAAATTTTAAAAAGATAACGAAACAACGTCAAGGAAAAAAAAATGCATATGGTTGATGAAAGATGAGCAAGTAATGTAAATCTAGCACCAATTAATGAGGGGAATGAAGCATTATGCAAGAAGCATGAAGATGCATACGTAAAGATTTTAACTTGGTTGGGCATAACAATGTGATAACAAATTAGAAGTGACTGGCCTCTACTTAGCACACACTGCACTCAAGACACCAACAACCATTCTCATTAAGCACACAACTCTCATCCTTTGTCTCAAAGCAAGCTAAGTAGTAAAAATGTAAACATTTGCATCTAATCCATTCAAACACTCAACATTTTCAGACCCAAACAAACAAAATATTGCACACTTGTTCATTGTTCACATGTCGTATGAGGTATATTTAACAATGCCATACAATTGTACAGACACCAATATGTTTTTATCTCACATTTGGATGGATTTCATTGTAAACTATAAGCAATTCAGATCTTGCAAGTGTAAACTGGAGTCGCAATAGTCATGTTGCTTCTTAATGGGGACCTTCAAACCGTACATCACAACTAGCTTTCCAACAGTATACAGCCCCAAACAATCCCCCCCCCCCTCCTCCCCCCGGAAATATTTTTATAAAAAAACAAAAAAAACAACCACAAATATTTGAACCCAACAAGCAACATCTTTACAAGTAGAGTCGAGCCTGCTCTAACGACCACCTGTCCAAATTATCCATACAAACAACCACTTCCCACTTCTCCCTTTGCACTTTTCAAATATTATGACTTGTCCAATGGCTGGTCATCGTGGACAATACCAGTAGAAAACAAACTACCAATACCTTTTCCCCAACTACCAGCATCTTTACAAGTCCCCCTAGCCTGTTGGAGGTAACCTCAGCCCCAGACAGACACTATCAGCCTCAGCCCCAGACAGACACTATCAGCCTCAGCCCCAGGCAGACAATATCAGCCACTAGTCTAGCTGCCAACCCAAAGCCCCAGATATTGTATGCCTTCGTGCGACTTCAATACACACACAGCAATTACTTTTATTGAAAATCCTACTTTTTTAATGAACCATTTCTAAAATTTCGAGAGGAATTCCTTGCCAGTTATAAAATTGGGGGAAAAAATAGATATTCAACAAGGTCAGTTCAACTGACATTGACACAACGAATGGATAAATGTTTAAAATCTTGCTTCACCTCTCTGCATTTTTAGTATTAGACAAAACATGAACCCCTGCGTGACTTTATTCTTCTACGGCAGAGGGAGCAAGTTGCGGCTGCGACGTGCAGCATGTCATTGACATGCCTTGAGAAGCACGAGGACCATGATGACTGGCGCTGTTCCTCATGGCATTCCACATACTGCTTTTATCAGATGCACTTTGTAAACTAGTCTCAGATTAAACTCGCAATATTTTTTGTTTACAGAATTTTTTTCCTTTTAGTTTTGTTTAGTTTTAGTAATGTTTTTACGTCACTGGCAACTGCGTACGTTTTCCTTTTAGAGATAGGAGAATTTACAAACCAATCTAATTATAGGCAACCCTGACTGCTAAATCTAGCACTACTCTGAGTCCCTGGGGATCCAAAATGGCCCGGTGAAGCACAAACTGACCCTGCATCACGGAATGGTTAAAAAATTAGAGACACAACTGTTTGCATTAAAACTTTTTCCATTGCCCAAAGATTGCAATTCTTTAACGGCTGTACCCAATTTCTCTGATCCTGAACTTCATACAACAAACACAAGGCTAAGTAGCATATTTTACAGCTTCTAGAACCACTTACCAAAACATAAAACAACCCGGACAACGCTGACATTTCACAGTTGAGCATTTCAAAACTCGTACACGTGTAACCAATAATTCTTTAAACTGAGATTTCCATCTCAATCTTTTCTCAATGTAAACTTTGCATATATTCACGCAAAACGCAGATAAGTGAGCAGTATTTTTCAGCTAGCAGAATGAACAACAGTAGCCAATATAACGCCGGTGATTGATTCAATTCTTCCCATTTTCCCCGTCCCATTGATCAGTTTTAGGCAAGGACATAGACAACTCTCAGACCTTGGACGAGGAAGGAAAAGAGCAGGCCAGGCTAACAGACACAGTGCTTATTGCAGGCCATCAACACAGACTACAGCAAGAGAAGGATGGAGACTTGAGGCACACTCTTGGGCCTTTCTCATCAAAGGTGGTGTGCCATCAAATGAGACAAAAAGAGGTGAGAGAGGTGGCAGGCAGTAGGTCACGTCATGAAGACCCCGTCATCCAATGTCCCGTGTCCATGCACTCACAGCTGTCTGTGGCTTAGCTTAAGCTGACGTGTCGATGCGACAAGTGAATTAAAAGTGAACCATAGCTGAGAAAAGAAAGACGACTTGCCTTTACCACCCATGTTTTCAATAACACAAACTAGTGCTATCTATCACTTGAATGATAAAAACTGTGCATCTACATTTACTCTGTATTTAACACCATGTTCTTAGTACCACAGCGGTTACGGAAAAATTCACCCCCACATGATGCAAATCCCAAGTGTTTAAGTTAGCCAGGATCAACTGTACACGTAACAAAAACCCCAAACAAGATTCTGAACAGGTTTGACACACAGACACCAGACCTTCACCTTTTGTTCCTTTCTCTCGCTGCAGTAGTACAGTAGTTCTGAGCAATCTTCCACATGTACAAGTTTGCTAGATGCACTCTTCAAAAGACACAATGCTAACCTGTTTCCGAGTCGGAGGATTCAGATGAGCTGGAAGAACTGCTGTCACTACTTGAATCACTACCAGACGAGCTACTGCTGCTGGCGCTTAATCTACTGGAAACAGAAATATCACCACCACCAGGAGCACCATCTTCTGAAAAAAAATGAAAGAAAAATCCACAAAATGATACAGATTATTCAGTTATAAGTGGACCTTCAGTACTAATGATATTCATTAAAACAAAACTAAAAACTCTTATGGTATTTTCAGAGCCAGAAATTTCCTGAAATGCAGAAAGAAAAATAGAGTTGCAAGAGGGCAGTAAGCGGGCAGGGCAGCCCCGCGCCCCCCAGGAAAGAACCCCATCCTCCTTTACTCTTCTTTATGGTGACTGCAGACCTTTCTCTGCCCCTATGTATTCTGCGGGGCGCCATGTTAAATATTTCATTCATTTCAAATACAGACCAATCGTGTACATCATGTTAGGAATATCTAAAGCAGCATTCAAACAAACAGGAGATATGGTACAAGTCATGACAATATTTTTTTTGCTGAAAAGCAAAAGGCAAGCAGAACCTCATTCCCAGAAAAAATTTAAAAAATACATTTGTCTACCGTCTACCCTCCCATTCACTTATCTTTCAGTCTCTCCATATTTATCTTTTCTTTCAGATTACAGAAAGCACAGACTTCTGCTTTAAAAAATCCCTTTTGCAGAATTAACCCATAACCCCTTCATTTGAACAATTCCAGTAGAAGAAATGTACAAACCTTTCTTTGGCTTTTTGGTCTGCCCAAGTTGTTGCTGAACACCTTCCAGGCGCTTTTCTAAATCAAGCTTTTTCTCTCTTTGGGCCTCTTCTTTCGACTTCCCCGATGCTTTCTTTGCTGCAAGACAACAAAACAAATTTCTATAGACAGTAGCTTCTCACTCAATTCGGTTTGGAATGACAAATTGCAGAACAAATTCTACATAGGACCATGGCCTATTACAACAATATCTCCTTGGGGAAGAACTTTCAAACCACTTTCTTTCTTTTCTCCTGCATGACCTGACAATGTCTGCACTCGTACTAACAAAAGAGCATGGGATTTTCTTTTGCAACATTTGAAAGTGTTTTCATCAATACTGTTACAATACACTAAAGACCAACACCTTTACAGAGAGAAACAGAATACATCCAAAATTCAAAAGCATCTGAGATTCATATTACAGTCAAACCTGTGTAAGACGGCCACCCATTGTCAAGGAGAAAAGTGGCCGTATAAGACAGGTGGCTGTCTTAGGCAGGACTGATCAAGATGAAGAAAACAAACCATTCCCTTCTGAAGTCCCAATCGATTGTTGTTGTTTTTATTGTTGATTTTGTTTATTTTGTTTGTTATTTTTATTTTGTTGCTGATTTTGCGCAAGGGTGACAATAAAACGAAATGTATCAGAAAAGGAAGACAGAGTGCCGTGTTAAAACAAACACATGGGTCGCCACCACTCAGAGAACGAGCGACGCTTCTGTCACAAGTTTGTAATCGACTGGGTAAACAGTGACCACTCGTCTCACTTACGATTTGCGCACGAGTTCTGGACGGGGCTTATGGGTAATGAGGGATCACACGCTAAACTCACCAGCAACTGAAAACTGGTAGCCTACTTATTGGTCAACAGAGGGAGGGGCCTATGCAACATGATCGGTTGGAGGGACTACCTAACAACAACGACAAGTGATTGGATTATGACGGCTCGCCCACAACGCCAGGGGCCAATGCACAATTTATGACAAAACGTAATGGAGTCACTAAGGTGGCCGTCTTAGACAGGTGTTATTGCTTTGTGTGATAGGAGCTGTGTGTTATAAAATGGTGGCCGCGGCCGCGTTGGATAGGTGGCCGTTTTACACAGTTAAATTATATAGAAGAAACGCAAGGGGGGAAATGGAAAGTGGCCGGCTTGTAGAGGTGGCCGTCAGGGCAGGTTCGACTGTATATCCACACAAAATCTATTTTCCCAAGTACTCTTGACAAAATAGACTTAAATAATGACGACATACTGTTGAACACAAGCATGTAGCCTTCAAATTGAGAATAAAATATTGCATGGGTACATCTGCAATCTTATACATCGAAAGAGTGAAAAGCATAACCCCATACTTTATCTGCCATGGTTTCATGCACCAAAGAATTCACGAGTAAATAGGAAATTGCAAAATCTAAAATATCCACAGCTGTTCTTATCATCCTAATAAACAACCAAATCAACATCAACATCATAAGACTAAAATTATCTAAATAAAAGACTTACTGTATTGTTTACGTGGCTTTTTCTTCAAGCACGTCATAACATATTCTTCTAATTCTCTGAGTGTTGAAGGTTTCAGAGTTTCAAAGTCGATCTCAATCTCATCAGGATTTGAATCTCTCAAGGACGGCTCTCTGGATTGGATAATATGCACAACTCTTCCAAGTTTATCTCCTGAAATAACCAAAAGTAATGATCAGTGTCATTGAGACCAGGGAGGGAGAGGGAGGAAATGCTAGTTCGAATAATCAAAAGGACAATTTCTAGTCCAGGCTTATGCAAATGGAAAATTAGTCCACATCAGTTCAGTGCAGGAAGTTATGCATGCATGACCTGAGGAGGAATTCAATTTAGAAATCACAAGTTAAAACTTTTCCACAGTATTTTCTTTTTTCTTTTTTTTTTTGTAAACTATTCCCTTGTTCCTCAAAACAAAAACAGGGATTGCTAAAACTAATTTCTACTTCATGGACAATGTTAACTTGCAAAATCAGAGGCTCAGCAATTGGCTTTCCCCCCTCCAATTTCAGAGAAGAGAGGGCACCCAAGTGACCCACCCCACCCATCGCTGATACAGTGACCAGACCTCGCCACACAACACATAAATTAGGCCTACTGGAATGAGTGAAAAAAATCACACCACCCTGCTCAGTGCTCTGCACTCTATCACATGGCTATATTTCACTGCTCACATTTTCCTCGAATTACCACATCCGCAAATAAATTGATTTCGTCCCGGTAAATTCCATTTATCCATGCACGACTGTATTAAGATTTAGATTGAAAGAACATAGATCAAAGTGGTTTACTGATATGGAAGTCGGTCCATCTATCGATCAAGAATAGCTGTTGTCTGTCTATAGTGAGATTCACATGGTCGCAAACCATTGATTTTAGGGATCAGGTTGGCTAGGAAGCACGAATTTTACCCATTTTTGGAGAAATGAGCTTATTTTTTGGCCATTTTTCTGCTTCAATCAAAAGAACTGAAAAATGCCTGTGGATGGCCCTGCATTTCTGGTTCTCCTGAGCAGCCATTTCCTGCTCTAGTTTGTGTAAAACAGCTCTGCTTACTTTCTCCATGGATAGAATGAATTGGGGCATCCTAGTAAAAATGATCGCCAAAAACCAAGGTTCACGATCTAGATCTACCTGTCAGACAGTGTCTCTCTGTCTATCCATCTATTTATCTATTCAGCTAGATCTACATTAGAGGTAGCATTAAAAAAACCATCAAATCAGCAACAGCATTTTCATGCCCATTTTCACTCAAGTTCTAATCTAACTTCTAGCAGTCTGTGCTAAAGGGAAATAACTGTTAATTTTAGTTTTTTAGACCAAAAAAATATGGTCCAATTTAAGTGTTAATTTTAGGCCAAAAAAATATGGTTTATAATTCCTCCCCCGAGCTGACGTCATTTGTGAGCGGGCCCTCAAATGCGTTGTGGTCCGAGATATGTGTCATTGTGGTTAATAAGGAGTCATCTAGGCAGCAGAGTCTAGCTTCCCCAGAACAGTTAACTTTCACTTCTCGTGTATGGTTTCCCACTAAACATCGGTGAACTCACTGTACTAACACGTTTATTTTATGTTTTCTTGACCCTACCTTATAGCTCACAAATGGCCCTCCCCATTACATTTACCCATTTAGGACTAGCGAAGCTGCATTCATTGAACGATTTTAGATCGCCATGAATTAGCACAACTTGTAAACAAACCATTGCACATTATAATATATCAAAATCCTTATTAAAACATCAGCCATTTGACCTCACTGTACATTAATACCCTTGATCATACATGAGTGCGCACCCAATGAATACACCCTTCCTCCTCCTATTAAAAAAGGAGGCTAAACTGGGCTCTGATATCCACCTTAATGAAAAATGAAAAATATAGAAATATGTATTGTGCAATAAAGCAGAAAAATAAATGATTCATTGCTTGTTGAACTTGATACACGTCTCATTGCAAGGTGGATTCAGGCGCTCGTCAAAAGAATGAAATGGAACAAACTGACATTTCCCCCCCGTCTGTTGGGCAATTTTGAAACAAATTTCTTGCTTTTTTTTTTCTCAACATCTTTATGTCCATTGAACAGAACACTTTTCTGAATAGTTTTTCCAAAATCTGTTGATGAAATAAACAAGGCACAAAAATGTAAATTTGCAATTTCCATGAACACTCAAGACGGCCATTTTCTCACTAATTTTACCTCTGGCACCTGGCAAACCCCATCTCCTTCAACTTCATCAAAAACATCTCCTTCTATTCCAGATAGATGGGTTTGGGTTTTTTTTCACCAAAAGCAAGACAAATGAACAAGCTTTAAGACATGATGCCAATGACTCCATTAAGTTTCATTAAGAGGTATACGGCACTTGCAACAATATAAGGTCATACAAGTGGCGAAGATTAGAGGTGTTACAACAGAGTAACAAACACAAAAAAGGAGGAGGGGAAATAAAGATGATAGATGTTTGACAGGAAATAAGAAGCAAACCACACCAGAGCACCCGCCAACCAACCACCCAATGACTCCATAAGCCCAAAAATTGTAGAAACTGGCATGAATTTAAGTGCAAATCACTCAGGCTTCCTAAATCAAATTATATGCATATTCTCAATATGCAAATTTTGACCCATATTTGATGCATGTGGGGTTTTCTAGTACTGCTACATATTCAGTAGCCCATCTTGATCAAGATTTGTTGCAAGTCAGAAAATGTAATTCCACATTATACATTATAATAAAGCAAATCCAAAAACCACACACATAAAGATGGCTCTTTTTACCAAAACTAAACATCCCCCCACATTATTAATCCTGTTGAAACCAAGGTAGAAGAAAAAAGGGTGATGTACCTGTAGACACGAGTTTGTGTAGGTTACATTATGTTCAGTGCATGTCTTTACCGAGCATTCCACCAATAGGAGAGCAAAAAAGACAAACAATGAGGTATGCCTGATTCTCCACACAAGACAAACCCTGCTGATAGAAAATAAAATGTTGGAAAGAGGCGCTTGAAGGAAAGACGTGGGGCATGAAAGCCAGGAGAAGACGGTAACAGGGATGGACAACATTAAGATATGGACTGGCCTGGTTGGAGAAGATTGTGCAACGGCAGCTCGCCACCGGGAAGGATGGAGGGCTGTTACAAGTCAATCTCTGAATCAGAGATGACACCTCCAGGTATCCAGGTACACACATGAACAAGTTCATCGGGGAGCAAATCAAATTACAAATAGAGCATTACGAAACAAATGAGAAAGAAGGAGCCTCTAAACAGTGGTTAGGTTCTTGAAAATAAAAACTGACAGAATCCAGAGTAATAAAAAAAACCCAAAAACCCACCCCCACTGCCATACATACATTTCTATAACTTCAAAGACATTTATTTTCATTTCCTAAGTCACAAGTGTTTCCAGTATCTCCCCCCCCCCCCTCCTCCCGTGATTTGCCCTCCCTCCCACCTACTGCTGTGCATTGGCTTGTCTTTTCAGCCATGTTCCACAAACCAACCACAACACCACCACTGCACACCCCACCCCAAGGAACAGGAAACAAAATATTTCTTTTAAATTAGTCTGTACTTTCACTTTTACATCACACCTACTGGATTCCACATTTTCTCAAGTTTTTATTCTTTCAGCTGTATCCGTGGCTTCACACAATATTTTCCCCAAAGATTTCTCAGATTGTAAATCTTGAGTCTGTGCTGAGTAAAACGAAGGGGTACCACAGGAACCAGACACCAGTCAGGAAAGAAAAGAGAAATTTCTGTGAGCAGTGCTACAACAGATGATCTGTAAGAAAAATACAAGGCAGAAGCCTACTCTAAATCGATTTTAGCCCACCAAGGGATCTTTAACGTGCGCAATTTGCACATGGGACCTCCAAGATTTTTCGCCCTGGTCCGAGACGGCTAGATACAGATCTTTCCTACCAGAAGATCAGGGGATGGCAGAAAAACAGCAGTAAGAAGGAGCCAAGGAGTAGCAGTAAAAAGGCTGAAAAAAGGAGTCATGAGCCCAGAGGAGGGGGGAGTGCAGCAGCAATCTTTGCCTGCATGGCAACCTGATGCATTTAGAAAAGTCTCCATCATTTTCCCTCTATTTCTTTGCTTGGAAAAAATTTTAAAACAAAAAACTGTCCAAAACTCCTTTATCCTAATCCAATAAGAAGAGCAATGTACGTGACTTGTACATACACCTAGCACTTAAACACTGTATAGATCAATAATTATGCTATCACATAGGTCCGTCCAACACGATCAGCCCCATGCAACAAAGCAATGCATGGGCAGTCTTTTTAGGTAAACCGCAACAGATAACCTCTTTAATCACAATGAACCTAACACACCACCCACCACAGAATTTAGAAAGCACGAGGAATAACTTTAAACAGCATCATACTTTCTCCACTACGTCTACACTAACCCTGACCTGAACTGTTTTCAACACTCCCAAAAAGAATTCCACAAACGTCAGAAAAAAAGGTCAATTCCTAACCCAACAAAGCAGAATACTTTGAGGTATTGAATAAGCAAGCTGCCCTCCAGTTTCAAGGGTTTTTTTGCACACCCCCTGCTCCTTATTCCATACCCCCCCGTTTATTATTTTCCAGCTTGCCATGACCAACGATCATGAAACATTACATCTAGAATCTGAACATCTAGATCTAGATCAAGGTTTTTGTCTCATAGTCCTGAAGCCGCCTGAATCTATCGATAACCTACTTTATCACGATGCCCGACCGCTTACTAGATTTTGATACTACTAGCAGATCTCAGCCTACTCTCGGCGTGGCCCGCTCTGCAGTGGCTGCGGGGTTTCCGCGAGCTGGCTTAACTACACAGTTGCGAAAGGAATTGCAGAAAGTGTTGGTTTCCAAGACAAATATTCAAAATCTTATCAATTTTATAGATCTAATCAATGTCCTAATTGCATCTAAATATGAAAATGGTGCTAGATGAAGCCATACATCAATTAATAATAACAGATCTAGAGATAAGACTCACGGGTCAAAACACAAAATTAGTTTTTTTTTAAATTGTTTTCAGGAACCTTGGGAATTTGAGGTATCCTTCCGATTTTTGTGAAGGAACTGCCTACGTCATTGGAGCAATCCTAGCCTACTATTATTATTTACTATTTCTTTACATTCCGTCAGCTTTAAATTTCTTGGAATTATGGCTCAACAGCGCAACACAATACCCTGCCGTGACTTTCGTTCCTAAATGGGTAAAGCTGTCACAACTTGCCAAAATCACTGAACTTGAATTATCTCTTCTTTTATTCAATAAAGGAGAAATAAAACAGATTTGTTCCTACAAATACAGGGGTATGATGTTGAATGTGACAACCCCCCCC